>NW_008656387.1:56693-68402 GCF_000695815.1 Acanthisitta chloris | reverse complement strand
CTTTCCCCATGAAGGTTTTATGCTACATAGTCTGGCTGCAAATTCCATAGTAAATTAGTTACCAATACTGTGAATAAATCTCTATGCCTAATCAATTTTTTTTCTCTCAAATAGAAGGATTTTCCAAGGCAAGTATATTATTTTGATGTGCAGCTATAAAATAAAAAGGGTGTTTAATGATAGTTTCAAGCCACACATAGTGAGGCTGTTAATTTTATGATGGAATATCCATTTTTCATTACCAGCAGAGCTTGAATAAAAATTGAACCCTATTTTCCCTAAAAGCAAAACACATTAGACCTATAGTCTTGGCTTCCTCAAGTTTAAAGATGGGTTCTGACAGAACAGGGATGAATATTCAACATTCTACAGTTTATAAACCTAAAACTATCCAGAAATCACACTGTGTATTTCTTTAATCTGCATCAGAATCATTACATCATCTGTCTCAGAATGGCACTGGAAGTGCTTTTATAGTCCAGAATGACTATTTGCATGGTCAGAATAGCCAATTTGGAGGTAAGCATATTTCTACCTCAATTTTCTAATTAGAACCATTCCTGATTTTGGAATTCCTTTGTGGAATTACAGCTGAGAGGATTTTTTTTTTCTGGAAGAGGCTGGACTCAGTTCAACATCCTGAATAGTAGTTACTTCCTTGATGCAGCACTTCCAAATATCATAAGACTGTGCCCACCAGTAGATCCAGCCAACTGGCACACACCAATGCCTACAGAGTAGTTTTCTACAGCCCATGGGATGCTCAAAGTTGAATATAGGAAACCTGACAGTGCCTGAATTGCAAATTATTTTGGAAATTTCAGTTGCATTCATAGTGAATTAGTCTCTTATAATCAAGGTCATCTAAACTTAGTCATTGTGCTGGTTTTGGCTGGAATAGAGTTAATTTTCTTTGTAGTGGCTGATATGTGGCTGTGTTTAGGACCTGTACTGGAAACTGTGGATAATGCAGGGATGTTTTAGTTATTACTGAGTAGGACTTACATAGAGTCAAGGTCTTTTCTTCTCTTCAACTCACTACACCAGTGAGGAGACAGAGGGAAACTGTGGATAATGCAGGGATGTTTTAGTTATTACTGAGTAGGACTTACATAGAGTCAAGGTCTTTTCTTCTCTTCAACTCACTACACCAGTGAGGAGGCAGAGGGTGCACAAGAAATTGGGAGGGGACACAGCCAGAACAGCTGATCCCAACTGACCAATGGGACATTCCATACCATATGGCAATAAAACTTGGGGAAAGGTTAGTGAGGGAGCTGTTGGCTGGTAGTGAATGATTGTTTAGAATTCATCACCTGTTGTTTTATTTTATTTCAATTATTATACTGTTCTTATCTCAACCCATAGGTTTGCTCATTTTTACCCTTCCAATTCTCTTTCCCCATCTCACTGAGGGGCAAGGGAGTGAGCAAGTGACTGTGTGCAGCTTAGTTGCCAACTGGGGTTAAACTTTAACAATCATATAATCTAGCCACTCATTTAAACTTTTCTTTAGTCAGTATGTAAAAGGAAAAACTCCAGACTTTTTGTAAGGTTGATGCAGTAGTCAAACTTGGAAAAAAAACCCTGAAAATTTGGACTAGACACTCAACTTCATGATGGATAAAGCTATGTCAGATGAATCTCTTAAAGCATCATCTACTCATCATCAAAGAACAATTTTCAGTAGCTTCAAAGGCTAAATCTGCCTTTGACCTGCAGGGCTAATAAAACAAATCTCATCCCATGTCCACAGAGCTAACAAGAGCCATACATGGACCTTTAATAGGCTCTTGGTTTGGGGCTATGCCACGGTACTTGTAAACTGCTGAGAAAATCCTGAACCCCCTCAGACTCTAGGGAAGCTAATGAGGGGCATAGGTCATCATTACCTTTCAGGTTGGAAGAAGATGAAAGCAGCAAATCTTCTCCAAGACCTTCCTAGCAAATTATGCTGTACATTTCCATGGACAAAGTATTGACCTCTCTACATGACTAGGAATTGTGTCTACAATTTTAATAGAAACCAGAATACACTGCAAGCATCTAACTGACCACATTAATGTGCATACCATCTAGGAGACAATAGGAATAAGTGATCAGATTGGTTTGATCATATTTAGGTTATGTAATGACAAGTTCGAGCTATAGGACACATATAGGTATTCTTGTGGTGAACATCTAATAAATGGATTCAATGAAAATTAAAATGAAACAATCATAAATTCAAATTTATTTTCATTAGATTAATATGATTTTCAATTATTCATTAAATGTAATTAAAAAAATAAACTGCACTCATCAAACTCCAATTGTATCTTGCTACACTGATGATTTTATAATTGCAAATCAAAATGATTCTAACAGGAAGGAAATTGTTTGCAAAAAGGTGTTAAAATTGATTTTTGTTAGAGGAGCATACCAAATACATTTTAATAAAGCAGTCAGACTGGGATTGGCCACAAGATCTGTAACAGGCACATTTTAAGACTAGCTCCCATCCTCCAAAAATAACCCCCTTGTGTTGATTTTAATTATGAACTGACATCATTAAAAAGAAATGACCTTATACACTCTTGATTCAGATCATGCATACTTGATATGAAATTTCATATTACTGCTAATGCATTGCAAATAATTACCTTATTCAACTGCTCAGAGGTTAAACAGACTTTTTTATACTTCATAAAGAAAAATAAACACCATCATGTAGACCTAAGTTTTTATAGAATAAATTATGTTCTGCTTTCTCTTCTCAATTCTCCCATCAAGCTCATGCCTGTTGTTTAATGGAAATTACTTGCAGATCTAACGTGGACAGGAAATGTATAGAAGTAGAATTGTACATTAAGCTGATTTACTTTTTCCTTTCTGCTGCAAATCCCCCTACCATCTAACCTACCCACTCATATCCACCACTGATCACACTCTGGTTCATGTACACTCATAGCTGATGCTCCTGACTGTGAGTTGCACCACCAAAAGTAGAATGGACACAGAGCATCAAGACCAAGGAGAAGAAGATGACTCCATCTTTGAACCCTCTGCATCCTGAGCTGCTTATTTTTCCAGACTGTTCCAAAGTTGACCTGGCAGGAGATGAAATGATGGTGCTGAGCAGCCATAGGAGAGGATGGCTGAACAGTAGTGTTGGCAACATGCTGTATCTCCCCTGCCCCACAGCACAGGATTGGGGAGTAGCATTGGGAGAAAAATTGCTGCTGCCACTATCACTTAGCCTCTGTGTTCCTGAAATCTCCCTCTGTGCACACCTCCATCACAGCAAGATGAAAAGCTTCACCAAGTCTCCCTAACGGGGAGGAGAAGCCCTACAAAAGATCATTTGTACTGTTGACAGTGTTTGTTCACATCCTGCTTATTTATATTTTTTTAATGATGCACTCAGCATTGCATAAATCGTGTATGCTAATTTCCTAATTATATAACATTGAATATTAATTGATACAATTAATTTTTTTTCATGCCTTCAATGTCTCTGGCCTTTGCAAGTATGGCATCTACTAATACACACAGGACCACTATATCTGCAGCCTGGAATGACAAAATATAGTAAGGTGTTACTTAAAAAATAGATTTCTGAGTATATGGCTGAATGGGCTGTAAAGCAGAGAGGACAGAGAACATTTTGGTTAACAGATTTGGAAGCAACAAGGCAACTATGCTGGTTTTGACTGGGGTGGAGCTAACATTCTTCACAGTTGATAGTATGGGGTTATGTTTAGGATTTGTGCAGAGCACAGGGTTGATAATGCAGAGATGTTTGTTGTTGCTGAGCAGAGCTCACCCAGAGCCAAGGCCTTTGCTGCTTCCCACACTGCCACATGGCAAGGGAGTTGGGGCTGCATGGGAGGTTGGGAGGAGACACAGCTGGGACAGGTGACCCAACCTGACCCAAGGGATATTTCACACCATAGCACATCATGCTCAGGGTGTGCAGTGGGAGGAAGAAGGAGGAAGGGGAGGATGTTTGGAGTGATGGTGTTTGTCTTCCCAAGGAACCATTACTCATGATAGTCCCTGCTCTCCTGGGGATGCTGATCACCTCTTGTCTGTGGGAAGCAGTGAATAAATTCTTTGTTTTGCTTTGCTTGTGTGTGTGGCTTTTGCTTTCCCTATTAAACTGTATTTATCACAATCCATGAGTTTTCTAACTTTTATCCCTCCAATTCTCTCCCCCATCCCTTTGGTGGAGGAGTGTGTGAGTGGCTGTGTGGGGCTTAGCTGCTGCTGGGGTTAAACCACAATAACAAACCATGTAGTTTTTCATCGACACAAGATAAAAACATATTTTTAATGACTTTTTAAATAAAGCTTTCAAATAGGCATACTTTATAAAACCAAATAATCAATTAACATGGAACCATTTTTAACTGTTTGGAGATGAAATATGCCCTTAATTGGTTTATGCCTGTTGTTTGTCCTCTGCCTTTCTCTGTAACCATTCTACAGTAACTCACTTAAAATCCAGACAGAAGGTAACTATGCTTCTTGAGCCAGTGTGAAATTCACTGGTTTTTAATACACATTTATAGCTATTATAACAAGTTTTGTGCAAATTGCATTTATTACTTTCTTATTTTAGCTTTGTCAGAGAAATAATTTTCATCACTTGGTGTCTGACATTTTGAAAGATAAGAGCTATGTCCTGTCATAAATAGCATCTTTAGGTCAGGACAATACTATTCAAATCAAGTCAAAGCAAAAGGATTGGAAAAAAAAATCACCTCAATTCAAGGGCGAAACAAGAAACAATTGACTGGAAAAATCTTTTCATAGCTTGTGTTAGCAAAAGGGTCTTCTGGGGAAGATTTGTCTGTGCTGGTGGGGATCAAATCGCCTGTCAGGTTTCTGAAGGGACACATCAATCAGATTTGACACATTGCTGATTGCTCCATTATATCACCACTGTAGTCCTGATTTGTCTCATCAGGTCAGACAAATTTCTTTTGAGGAGACTTGAAATGGTAAACTGTTTTTCAAATTTCTTGATTGAAGGCTTTTAAAATAAATGTTTTTCATTGAACTGATCTAATGTATAATAAAGCTCTATCCTAATAACAAGGTATTTTAGGACATATCCTTTTTTCTGCTAAGTATGTTGAACCAGCACATGTATTTGGTTTCCTTTTCCTTTTCCTTTTCCTTTTCCTTTTCCTTTTCCTTTTCCTTTTCCTTTTCCTTTTCCTTTTTTCCTTTTCCTTTTTTCATTTTCCTTTTCCTTTTTTCCTTTTCCTTTTCCTCATCCTTTTTTCTCTCTTTTATTTCTTTTTTCTCTATTACCATTTTCATTTATCTCTATTTGTTTCACTTTTCTGCTTCTCTTCCTTTGCTTTCCCTTTCTCTTTTCCCCCTTCTCTTTTCCATCTCATCTCCCATTTCTCTCTTTTTTTTTCTCCATTAAAAGCTAGATAGAGGATTTGAAAAAATCAAAGTTCATTTCCTAAAGTTCTCTACTAACATTTAGGTCAAAGAAAAAGAAGGAAAAAAAACCAACTCTGGAGAGCCATAGAGCTTTTAGAATGCAGTGGTTTCCTCTGATAAAGTAGCTCTGAGACATTTATCATATGACTTCATTAGATTCCTGGATTTTCTATTAATATTTTGCATGTGGAACCAGAGCTTTGGATGTATGAATATTTAAGCAATCTAAAGAAATGAATAAATTAAATTATCACTCCTTTAAATATTTCCCCCCTGACTTTTGCAAACTGTCTCAAATCCATATTTGAACAGATTATGCTCATGCTTGATGTGACACTGGGAAGATGATTTACAGTAGGCATGACCTTGGTACCCCTTAGATGGAAACTGGAGAGCAAATCTGTGACCCAGCCAAATTCCTGACTTGAAAATCTCTGAAATGGTTTTGCTGGTGATATTTCAGCAAGGCTGATTCCCTCTTGAGCCAGCAGAAAGCAACATCATCTTACATAATATTTCCTGGGTCCCTACAGTTAGTCTATATAATCTGAACTTCAACACCTCTAACAGGTATTTAACTTAGAATCTAAGTCTTGCTTAACAGCCACTAATATTTCTCCAGCACTGTGTCACTTTGAGAGAGCTTAATTAAAAGCAATGGAGAACACAAAAAAATTAATAAGGAAAAAAGTTTTGGAAGCTCTACAAGTTGGGTGTTTTAATCAATGGTTTTCTGAGGTTGTCCTTACACCCAGTACTAGTAAACTGTTCCTGATGAATCAGGAACCAATGCACACAACCACTGTGGCTATGGGGGACATTGTCATAGGACTGATTGGAGGTGTGGGTAAAGGGGTTAATTATGCAGCAAAGCAGCCTGTCAGTCAGCACTTTCCCTGCTTTGCTTTTGTCCAAGATAAGGATTTGCACTGAGGGTTTATTACCTGTAGAGCTGATTTCTACAAAATAAAGTAAGATCACATAAATATTCCTCAGACAGGATGTGCATGGGAGGGATGTGGGATCTATGTGTAGACTGCTCTGAACATGGAAAGTATCTCAACCTTCTCCCTAGTACCTTTCCACCTGCCTGTCACAGCAGCAACAGGTTATCTGGGTAAGTTTGTTGGTATATTAATTCTCAATAGACAGCTGTGCTGGAGGCTGTGCCTGAGCCCAGCCAGACTGATTTTCTCTCTAAATATTCTCTGTACTGCTCTTGGTGGGACTTGCCTTGAACCCAACTTATTTTTACAGCATAGATATGGTGTGTTAAAACCCAGATGTACAGACAGGAAGGCAAAGCAAGTCAGAGGTTCCCTGAGACATCCATCCTGTACCCACCATGTGAGAAATGCATGAGCCAAAACTGGAGTCCATTAGGAAGGCTGCACACACAGAAGCCAAAGACAGGTCTCTTAATTGAATGACTAATGCATGTAGCAACAAGAGCTGCTTTTCCCCGGGAGGTTTATGTTTCAACAAATACATCAGTTTGCATAAAGGTAAACATCACTGCAACTTAGTCTAGTAGAATAGCTTTCCATTGTGATAACAGCCATGTCCCTTTGCAACTGTGGATTGAAATAGAAAGCTGAAAATTATGCATATTGTTACTGGCAATGGCACAGCAGCTGCTTTTGACTGAGGCTTTGTTTCAGCACATTCTTACCAACTTTCCTTGGGTATATTTGACAAACACTGCTCTGCTTGCAGAGTCTCAAATGTGGATCATAACACATCAGCCACTCTGATTACAGACTCTTAATTTCTGCTTCAGCAAAAGATAAGTAGATTGCTCACTTCTTAAATTTATGCCTGATATATTAAAGAAATTATTAAAGTTTTGGAAAAGGTCAGCACTGAAGCTTTTCTCAACATGAAGAATCAGAGAAAACACAGCAGAGATATCAAATCTTAAAGACAGATATCTGTCAGGGAAGAAAAAAGATTCATGTTCTTGTATCTGCTAAAAACCAGTGAAGGTTCTTGTATCATACCCCTGTATAAAAAGTGCTAAGTATAGAGAATGCCAATAAATGCCCAACAGCTTTTGTGTCAAACTTAATACAATTTTAAACTGTATCAACTCTGTTTCCTCTGTGCCTGACACATACAAGAAACTGTCTCTTTGCAAAATTGACTGAGCACTATTGAAGTCTTAATTCTAGATTTTAGATGGAATAGCCTTGAGGCTTAATTCAATATAATGCATCTGAGCCCACCCAAAAGACAGAACTCTGCCTTTTGCTTCATCAAAGAGTTAGCCTGAGGTGAGGAAACAGAGAGAGTTGCATGTGGTATTACGTCAGCAATTTTGCCTCATGAAAGGCAGTGCTTCACTGTCCTTGCTGCAGTTTACTTGTCATGAACTGCAGCTCTAACACCATTAGAAAAAAATCAACAACCAAAACCACAATATCCCACCTCTGGAAAGATAAAGAGAATATCCTAAACACAAGAAGGACATGGAACTGTTGGAGCAAGTCCAGAGGAGGCCACAAAGTTGCTAAGAGAACTGGAGCATCTCCCTGTGAGGACAGGCTGAGGGAGTTGGGGCTGTTCAGCCTGGAGAAGAGAAGGTTGTGTGGAGACCTCAGAGCAACTTGTCAATCTCTGAAGGGGCTACAAGGAGCCAGAGAGGGACTCTGTGTTAGGAACTGCAGTGACAGGACAAGGGGGAATGGGTTCAAATTGAAGGAGAGAAAGTCTAGGTTGGATGTGAGAAAAATGTTTTTCCCTGTTCTGGTGGTGAGACCCTGTCCCAGGTTGCCCAGGGAGGCTGTGGCTGCCCCAACCCTGGTGGTGTTCAAGGCCAGACTGGATGAGCCTTGAGCAACCTGATCTAGTGAGGAGGTGTCCCTGCCCAGGGCAGGGGTTGGGACTGGATGATCTGTAAGGTCCATTCCAACCCTTAAATTCTATGATTCTATGGTTTTGTCATCTGCGTGTAGCATTGGCCCATTTTTGTTCAAAGGTTGGTAAGAATGAGCACATTCAGGAACCTGGCTTCAATAAACAAGTCCTTGAACATTAAAAAAAATTATGTAAAAGCAGTATTATTGAAAACATGGTTAAAGACTTTAACCAGATTTAGATTAAGTCAGTTAGAGAGGCATTGGTAGGTATTTCAACTACTTCTGCTATAAATCACTGAGGAATGGACATGTGGTCCTACATTACCTTTGTAACATATGGATTCTTGAAACTTTATTCTAAGGATGTGCAGGTTTGTGCACTTCCAGTGCTTTTATCTCCAGCTTTCATACTTCTAAGACATGTTTGCATTTTAAATGGTCTCATTTTCACTTGACGTTTGTTTAGTATTCACTTTCATGTCGACACTTTTGCTATGTCATTTGAGTTATACACACTCCAAGGAATTTAGCCATCACTTTGGTATTTTAAATGTTTAAATGATATGTGAAATAGCTCCTTGAAGAAACAGTAGTTGTGTTTCAATTTGACTTTTCAGCTGTAACTGCCATTGTATAGCAGTACAAAATATGGGTAAGTCCAAATGTGCAAAAGTATTTCGTTAATCAAATGCAAAACAAAAGCAATTGACACTTTATGTATTGCTTATCATGAAAGTACAAATTGAGAGAAGTGTTTTTAACACTTTAGACTAGATTTTCCTGTTATGATACACAGTAAGATGATGCCATGAAGACATAGACAGGCTCTTTTCAGTGGTGCCCCATGACAGGACTAGAGGCAATGGGCACAAACCAAAACACAGAAGGTTCTGACTGAACATAGAAAACATTATTTCAATGTGAGGGTGACTGATCACTGGCACAAGTTGCTCAGGGAGATTGTGGAGTCTTCATGCTTGGAGATATTCAAAAGGCATTTGGACAAAGTCCTGCACAACTGGGTCTAAATGACCATGCTTGAGTAGAGGGGTTGGACTAGATGATCTCCAGAGAATCATTTCAACCTCAACCATTCTTTGGTTCATTAATTTTGGGAAACCTTAAAAACAATTCCACTTGTCTGTGGAATCTTTGCATAAACAAATAGAGAAATGAGATGTAACTTCTCTAGGAAGTATTAATTTTGATTTTCTCTACTTTCTTTTTTTTCCCTTCACTTTTGTCTCTAAAATCCCACTCTGGCATTGCCCTACAAAGAAAATCTGTTTATACTGCTTTTCCCATGGAAATCAAATCTTAAGAGACAGAGAGAACTTGGTGGGTGTGCACTAGTAATTATTAATGAATAAATCTGAAGTATTCTTACCTTTAAGCTTAATGGAAAGAAAATCAGTTTGTATACTGTGTAGTATTCTGAGAAAACTATAAAGTTAACAACCTGAAAATAAACTCTGAAAGGCAGCAGATATTATCTGTGAAAGAGACATCTAAATGACTGACAGGCTGAGAACATCAATTGTCTCATGCCTCATAAATAAATAATGGACACAGGCATTATAACAGCTATTATTAACATAAGAATTACTTTTTCAGAGAAAGTTAAATCTCTGTTGTCTATTCAAAATATTTTTCAGAATAATGGAGGAAAATATGCAGCTACTTTCATGTGATTATCATTAACAGGCCAAAACTTTTTCAAACTCAATAAAATGAAGAAACTATTGTCCAACCCCTTATGAATCTCATCATATCAACTTCTTCCACAGTCCCATTAAAACCTTTACATGCTTCCTTGAACTCTGAAGCCTTTTAAACATCCCAACTCATCCTCTGTGACACAGACATTACAGTTCACTATGCAATTGGAGCACCAGTGTCCTATCCAGAAGAGAATTTCTCCAGGCAATCTAGAGGCTCAAGATTTTAGTGCACTGAATGAAGTTTTGCTTTCATCAAAATATTTGAAAAAAAACCCATGCAAACTATATATGTGCAACCTAAGTTTGATGAAGGATTTTTAACAGTCAGCCAATCCTGGAATTCTACACCTACTAATATAGTGCATACTCCATGAAATTTCCCAGATAAACTATGACCATATTCTAACATTGGACTGCAAATGTCACACACTGAGCTGGTTCGAAATTTAGATCAAATATTTGCATAAAGAACTGACTAACTTTTGTAAAAATTTTTTTAACATAAATTTAATTAAAAATCTGTGTGCTTGCCCATATTGGCCTTCAAAGCTCTTTTTTTGCTCTTTTCTCATGAAATTAAGTAATCACAGGACCTCATCACTGGCAATTACAGAGTTGAAAGGCAAGTGACAATATTTTAAGTCTCATTCTCATCCTTACCTACACCAGTTACCACTGGTAAATATTTCAAGGTATGGGTGTTCCAGACTGGGAGACAGAGTTTAGCATCATAAATAAACAAGAGTTAATGAAATTATTACTTCATAACCCTCAGTATGAGCTCTGTAAAATCATATGTGAAGTGCTTGGGAAAGATCTCCTTTCTTAACCTGTTATATTATATACTCATTAAATGAGTGAGATGCATATAATGCTTATCATAGACTCATCAAGGTTGGAAGAGACCTCTAAGATCATCAAGTCCAAACATTTACCTGTCACTGCTGTAATCTCTAAACCCTAAACCAGATCCTCCAGTGTCAGATCCAGACACCTCTTAAACACTTCCAGGGATGGTGACTGCACCACCTCCCTGGGCAATATCCCAGGGCCTGAACACCCTAACAATGAACAGTGTCTCAGCTTATGACTGTTCCCTTATAATGGCATCTGCCATATACATTTTGATGTTTTCCACTTATTCTTTTTTTTTTTTTTTAAGAGATATTACTTTGAAAAAGAACATCACTTACTTAAACAATTTCAACAACAAGAATCAAACAGCATATTGGTTTTCTTACACTGAAACAATGAATATTATATTGCTGTCAATAAAGAAGGTATTGGATACTGTATCTGAATTGCATCAGTTCATGGAACTGATGTTGTATTCAGAGTATGGACAGATCTGCATGTCTCTCTGGAATGCAACAGAGTTAATATTTTTCCTGGCAAGGGAAAGCTTGGGGCTGTATTAAGAAAAAAAATCTTACACAAAAAGGGCACCTTTCCCAGCTGGTGTTCCATGAATTTGTGCAAGCATTAGAGATTTTATGGGCCTCTTTTAGAAACTGTAAGAATTTACATGTTCTCTATCCCCTCCTAAAACTGCAACAACTGCCATCAATTAATGCTGTTGTCAGCTGTTCTAGTAGGAAGAGGTGAAACTGATTCTAGCAAGCTCCTGCCATGCAAAGACCAGCTGTTCTATCTTGCCCTGCACGTAAACTATTAGGCAGGAATTTGGA
>NW_008656387.1:50425-56660 GCF_000695815.1 Acanthisitta chloris | reverse complement strand
TCCAAAAAATTTATGACTGGACAACTAATGCCAGAGGAAATCTGGCATTCTTGGTGATGTCTCTTACCTGGGCTCAAGGGATGGAACACATCTCACAATGGGGTTCAGTCAGCTGCTCCTGCAATCAGCAGAGACATCTTCAACAAGATCAGACTGCTCAGAGTCCTATCCAACCTGACCTTGAATGTTTCCAGGGATGGGATGTCCACCACTTCTATGGGAAACCTGTTCCAGTGTTTCACCACCTTCATAATAATTTTTTGTCCTTTTGTCTAATCTAAATCTACTCTCTTTTAATTAAAAGCCATTGGGGGGTGTCCTTGTCCTATTGCAACAGGCCCTGCTGAAAAGTTTGTCCCCATCTTTCTTATACACCTCCTTTAAGTATTGAAAGGTTGCAGCATATAAATAAGAGCAAGCAGTAGCAGAGACACAAGCAAAAAGGGATATTGGATTGCTCAGGTTTGGTTACAGTGAGATCAAATAAGAAACTTCTGTTCAACTAAATACATAAAGTACACCAACAATTTTTGCCACCTCAGGTAGTAATTACTCCCTTTGCCCATGCATTACTGGCTGTGTGAAAGTGAGTTCATTCTCTTGAAAAAACCCACCCAAATAAAACCAACAAAAAAAAAAAAAAAAAAAAAACCAAAAAACCCAACACTATTGCAGAATTATGATTTACTAATAAGACAGAAACTGACTCACATTTGTAGAGGATCACTAGATTTATCTACACTCATATTTCGATTTTGAACCTTCCTAGCATTTTCCCCTTCATGCCAGAAACTCGTAACAGCCAATTCCTACAGTGTCAACCACCCCACAACAAAAGTACAACTATCCTTAACATCTTTTCCTCAAAGGTCCAGCTTCTGGCTCTGGGGACTTTTTTTTTTTTTTTAGCAGAGAAAGTTGCTCTCTAGAAACTATCTTTTGCAGAAAGTTTTTCAAAGACCTTTTGAATGACTGACAAACCACAGAGCTTTCCACAGAAGAGAAGAAGCAGCAAAGCTAAAGGTGAAAGTGTTCTAAAGTTACCAGTGCCTCAGCAGATCCAAGGTTTCCCGTGCATCTTCAAAGCACAGCCAGAGCTGTATTACTAACCAGAGCTGATTGCTGACATCAGTAGTTTCCAAAACTTCTGTGTTCTTTGAGGATAAACACAAGGAGAGCTCCATACCAGAGATAAAAGGATTATCTAGAGTTGCTCTCCTTGGCAGAACTAGGGTGAAGGAAACTATAGATAATTTGAGAGCACTTTCAAAAGATACTACCTTCTTTTTCAGGCTACATGTCTCCTTCATCACAGCAATGGACCTTTTTCTTGTTCTCCATCATCCTGGACCTGCTACAGTGAAAACAGCCCACTACAGGATATAAGTTGTTAGTTAGTCCTTGAACAAAGAAAAGCTATTTCCCAAGAGTTTTGTGCTTGTGAGGTTAATCTATTTCCATCTTTGTTCATGCAATGCTTTGTCAGTTTTCAGGTTTTGGCTGTACTTCCTCTTGCCAACAATGTAAAACCACTTAGTGGCAAGAACCTTCTTTGCATTTAGTCTCTGATTTTTTGCATTTATCATCATCCTAGAGTCAGAAACATTGTTTTCATTAGCACATGTGTGGGTGTTACTCTAATATGCCTTCCAATAACTGTTTTGTTTTGGTATTTTTTGTGTGTGGAGGATCATCTACTAATGTTATTGAGTTTTTCTAGAAAGATGGTGGACATCTCTCCCAGGGCAGTAAAAGTTCCCAATTGACTGTGTTTTCTGCTTATTGTTCAAAGAATATTTTCAGAGAGGCTTAGTTAGAAACAAGTTGACATAGCACTTGTTGGGCAAGTATTTTAATGATTTATAAAACAGCCTAGGAACAAAATAAATTCTGTTTTACCAATTTAATTTAAGTTGCTGGTTGTGTGTTACCATCAATAGCCATAAGAAGGACATGGAACTGTTGGAGCTAGTGCAGAGGAGGCCACGAAGTTGCTAAGAGCACTGGAGCATCTCCCTGTGAGGACAGGCTGAGGGAGTTGGGGCTGTTCAGCCTGGAGAAAAGAAGGTTGTGTGGAGAGCTCAGAGCAACTTTTCAATATCTGAAGTGACTACAAGGAGCTGGAGAGGGACTCTGTGTTAGGAACTGCAGGGCCAGGACAAGGGGTAATGGGTTCAAACTGAAGGAGAGAAAGCCTAGGTTAGATGTGAGAAAAAAGTGTTTTCCTGTGAGATGGTGAGACACTGTCCCAGGTTGCCCAGGGAGGCTGTGGCTGCCCCAACCCTGGTGGTGTTCAAGGCCAGGCTGGATGAGCCTTGAGCAACCTGATCTAGTGAGGAGGTGTCCCTGCCCAGGGCAGGGGTTGGGACTAGATGATCTGTAAGGTCCATTCCAACCCCTAAATTCTATGATTCTATGATTATTTTATAGTTTTAAGATTTTAATTTCCTTCTAAGCAAGGCCCAAAAGGAGGATCCCTTGCTATTTTCAAGTAATATTTTCATTCTGAGATTAAAAGTTTAAATTCCTTTAAAGAGATATTCTTTCCTCTCCATTACTTCTGTTCTCAATAAATAATATCTATTTCCATTTATGTAGAGCTACTAATTTATCTGATGGATTTGAAAATATGTGATAAACAAGTAATGTATATATCTAAGTAATCTTACCTCTATGTGAACAGCTGTACAGAATGTACTGATGTTAGAAGACTCATAGCATGTGCAATGATGTTGGAAAAGCCTCTTGGTGACATAAGGAGGTGAAAGAGAGTAAAGGTTAAATTCCTAATAAAGAGAGGAATTCAGGTAGTTAAGATATTGAATTCCATGGAGTTTCCATACTATTGCAGAGTGACAGTTTATTCTGTGTCCTGAGTTGGCATATCTCTCATCTGGGGCAACAGGGAGGGCTGAAGGAGAAAATAAAACAAAAATAAGTCTAAACCCAGATCCTTGACAACTGTTCAGACAAATTTGTCCAACACTGAGAATAGCACAGCAGTCTACTGTACTAAAAGAACCCAGATTCTGAAACCACAGAAGCAATTTTTTTTGCAGAGTAAAGCAAATAATGATATTTCATCCACTTCTACCAGCAGAGGATGTATCCCACTTAATCAAAAGAAGTGGTGAAGTTGGAAGTGACAGCCAAAAAAGCAAAGGCAAATTACAATTTTTCATAACTGAATGACCATCCATAGCACACTGAGTATGTAGGTAAGAGACACTAAATGGTAAATTTAATGTCCAGAGAAGATACTGTCATAGTGTACCATGATATATTTAAAGGAATAGGAGATTCTGAGCATATTTGCATAGAAATAAGTGTTGTATTACATTTATGTGGTTGCAGTAAGATAAATCCTGCTACACTTTGGAATACCTAAAATGCATTTCTTAGGCTGCATGAGTAGTTTTACTTTAATCAACAGAAAAGTTAGGGCAAGCAGTTATGGAATAAAGTACATTTCAAGTGATTGAATGTATCAAAATTTTGTCCTTAGCCACTAAAGAAGAGAGAAAGTTGATATCACAAGAGAATTCATCAGCACTTCAACTGGAGCACAAAAAAAGTAAAGAAGGAAAAAAGACTCAGTAAGTTTAACACCAGAAGGTTAAATGGTACCATGTCTATTACCACTGCTTGGAACTGACATCAGAAGGTTCAAAACATCAATTAACAATTGAGCAACTTGTTAGAGTTTCAGATAAGAAAGATGAGGCCTAGCAGGTGAAATTAGATAGGTACATCTCTCTTTAGGTGCCTCTAAATCTCCAGGAGGACATTATCAGTTTTCTAGATTAGTATTTGCGATTAAATGTGTCAGTGAAATATTGTAGAAAGAGAATTATGAGGCACTTGGTGATACTTCCAGAGAAGATATAATTGCTGATTATATGATTATTGCTTCAACTGATGAGGCTTAGCATGATAGTACCCCAAGAACAGTAATGCTGAAAGCAAGAGATGAAAATATTAAATATCACAGAGATCTAATAGAAAGAGATGAAATACATGTTGGACCATGTATTACTTTAAAGTGACTAAAAAAGCAAAACTACTGTGATATGCTGATGAATTCCAATAAGAAAAATGAGAGGTCTTTACAGAGAAATTATGTGTGAACACATTCTATAAATTGGGAAAAAATTCAGGTTTTACCACGTTGTGGTCTTTTCTGTAAGTCTTCACAAGAGAAAACATGATGCTCTTTTCTGGTGTTTTCTCATATCACTTTTATTCATTTACATTTTTTGAGGTATGTAATTTTTGAGGTATGAGTCATTTACATTTTTTGAGGTATGTAGATACACACAAACACTAATTTGCTGTTCCCACATCTAGAAAAGATTCCCTGTGGTTTGTTCTTGTTCTTCATCACTGCCTTATTCAACATTTTCTAAATGTCTTGTATTTAAAATACGTCTCTGGAGTGATCATCACTCATCCCACAGACCCACACAAAATGTGAGATTGGCTTTATTGGAGCAGAAAAATGCAGAAGACACTGAAGTTCATGTTTAAATTTGAGTCTGAGGGAAAAACACCTTCAGGAAATGCTTATTTCTCTAACTATATGAAGAACCTAGGGCAATTAGGTTGGATGTCATAGGGTTAGGTATTTAGGGGAGATAAATCACACAGAAAGCATGTGGAGATTCAATGCCAGTATATGTGTACAACAGGGACAAACCCAGCACAACATGAGTTTCCCTTTTACCAGAGAACTGCCAAGGTATTTCAAGACTGTATTGCCATTCTTTTTTTAACTAAACTTCTATTTTCTTGTTTTGCTTCTAAGCATGCCTCTGCAATTATATACATTTTCTGCATAGTATTAATATGGTTTTCCTATTATTAATCTATGACAAAGCATAAAATTTAATATTTTCCCCATGACAAACCCATGAAATTTATCAGCCTAGCCTATGCTCTGTACTATTTATAATCTATGGTTGTTAAGAGCAAATGAAGCTGAAATATATGAATAAACATACAGAACTTTTCTCACTATGGTAGTTTTATTAATTCCTTTTGTGAAAAAAAGTTTTGCATTATTCACAAAGCCTTCTCAAGCTGCAACCACAGCCTTTGTGATGGTCCTGTATGCTATTAGCATTCAACTTGATACTAAGCAAGCAACGAATTCTGAATGAAAATTCAAGAATAAAAGGAAAATACCATCTTTGATCATTTTAAGTAGCACATATTTAAGATGGGATTCCTCTGCAGCCTCCAGACTGTCTTCAGTTGTCATAGGAACTCACGGCACTCCCTGTGACTACCATGTCTTGCTGCATCTTTTTCTTTCATGCTGTTAGCTGTCATCTGTTGCACAGGTAACTGCAAGCACTGAAAAAGTCAAACTCTCCAAAATTGCATCATTAGCTTGAAGGATGCAAGAACGAGCAGTAATCATTCTCTTCACCTGCTCTTTGGCACTGAATGGGGCTTGAATCTGTTTCCACTATTTTTCTCTCAAATCACTAGGTCTATATGGGCCAAGTAAGTACTTCCAGATCTGGGCTGCTTGAAGAAGGACAACTCTTATGAGGATTATTGAAAAGCTAGCAACACATTTTCCAGTCTCTGCTGCCATATCTTTCTCATTTGTTTTGTTTTGGGATATTTATTTGCTTGTTTGTTGCTAACAATACATATGAACACTGAACACATCAAACAGCCAAATTGTTGCATATAAATTCAAATTGCCAAAGGCCTTTTAGAGATTCAGATAAAAAAAGTAAAATTAAGTACTAGAACCCACATTAAAGTTGTAGCCTGCAATTTATGGTGCTGAACCCACTGAAAGTTACTCAAGACTTGATGTTACCAGTTCTGCTATGCAGTAAGTGGATTAAATCGATTTATAAATCATGTGAAGGTGTGAAAGACTTAACAGCACAGAAAAAATTCAAAACTGATGTTCCTACAGAAGGAGAAAATTGTTGGCAGGAAATTTTACTTGAGCAGAAAAATGTAACTCTACGATGTCAATCAAGATGCTTTTCACTCCCCAAATAAAATCACTCCAAAAGGAGCTCTCGTTTTAATTTCACTTCAAAAAGCAAACCTCACAAACTGAAGATATGGGGAACTTGATCTATAAATAAATATAAAAAAATTATTAAAAAATTTCCAAACATTTAAAAGGGAGATTCTGACATAAGGACAAAATTATGACCACCACAGTGTAACGAGTTTCCCAGTGCAGTCTCCACTCAGAGATTTT
>NW_008656387.1:1044-50310 GCF_000695815.1 Acanthisitta chloris | reverse complement strand
TTTTTGATGTCAGAATGTCATTATAATGGAAAACCTTTTAAAATTCACTCACCTTTTTTTATGAATTCACTCCATTTCACGTGTAGAAATGATACATACTACAGACCAAAAAAAAGATAAAACTACAGAACTGTAGTTTTAAATACCACACCAACATTGGATGCTTTGGCTGAACTGTGAAACCTGTTGGATAATTTGTATCCACACAACATGAAGTTTAATATATATTTATGTAGTCTATATATATAAATATATATATGCATGCAGCTTTACTTGTGCTATAGGTTTGTTTTCCATCTCTTCAGTGATTTTCCCTTCTCATTTCACATAATCAAGATCTTAATTGTGTATTTATTTCCAAAAATTATAATCATATTTAAGAAAAAGAACTTTCGGAAAATCTTGTTATACATGTAGAGTATATTAATTCACTTGAGCTTTACTGCTAGCTGCTTTTTAATTTATTAATTTATCTTTAATGAAATGGGCAGAGCATATCAAATGATGTTTGGGAGGAAGGATGAAAAGGAATAAAATATGGCCATTATATTAGAAATTATTTTGAGGTGTAATGTGAAAAGATGTTATGAGTCTAGAGTTGTATGGGTTTAGAGGGAGATCTGTTGGTAAAAATTGATGCAATGTGATAACAGTTAAACAAAGAGCAATATGTGCAGTTTGCCTCTAGCCTAAAAAAAAAGGATTAAAATAAAACTGCAAATTGCCAAGAAATATAGAAGAAAGAAAAGAAGGGAAACACTGGTGATGTGAGTTGTTAAATGCAAGATAGTATTCAGGACTTGAATTAGGAAAATGCTGCAGTCACCAGTTTAAAAGTGGTTTCATAACAACAGACCAAAGCACATGACCTTTCAGCAATGATGAGGAATTCTGCCTGCATAGATCACATCCCATAATCTTTAAGATACCCTCTTTATACAAAGGATAACACTTTTGACCCAAACTAATTACAGCACTCAATTTCCCTGGAGAGAAGATGTCCATCACCAGCTTCCACAAATAATTGACAGCGAATTATCAAAGCAAATCTTTTGTAGATATCTCACCAGATATCACACCAGATGAAGTCTATTTCCATGCTAGTAGGCAGACTTCAGTAAAAAAAGATTAAAATAATCTGCAGAAATCAGTGTAGGTACATGAAAAATTCTAAGACCTGAATCCTTTATGATCAGACATATTCACTGAAAATAAAGTCCTTATCATAGCTTAAATAATGTGCATCTTAGTGCAAGACTTTGCTGTTAAAGTGGCATAGATGCTATTTGTAGGAAATTTGCACCTACAGTTTTTATAACTATGCCATATATCACTCAGTTTTACCCTCTGAATAAACAGAAAGTGGAAGCTCTAAGCAGTGCATTTGAACTGCAGCTATCAGAATCTATTTTCAGAATGTTTTCAAATTATTTTGACAGTTCCTTAAAGGAATCACAAAATCTCAGAAGGAGAATCATAGAACAGTTAGGGTTGGAAAGGACCTTGGAGAACCATCCAGTTTAACCCTCCTGCCATGGGCAGGGACATCTTTCACTAAACCAGATTTCTCTAAGCCCCATCTGACCTGGCCTTGTACAATTTCAGGATTGGGGCATCTACAACTTTGCACAAATTGTTCCAATGCATCACCACCCACTGTAAAAAAATCTCTTCTTCATGTCCAGTCTAAAACTACTCTTTCAGTTTAAACCATTGTCCCTTGTCCTGTCATTATAGACCTTAGTAAAAAATCCCCATCTTCCTTATAAAACCTCTTTACATACTAAAAGCCTACCCAGAGCCTGATTTTCCCCAAACCCTCTGATTTTCTTCACAGAAGAGCTGTTCCAGCCATCTGATAATTTTTGTGGCCCACCTCTGCACCAGCTTTAGCAGGTGCATATCTTGTGCTGAGGACCTCAGAGCTGGATGCAGCATTCTAGGTGGGTTTTCACAAGTGCAGAGTATAGAGGGAGAATCTCCACCCTCAACCTGCTGGCAACATTTCTATTGATGCAGCCCAGGATACAATTTGCTTTCTGGCTGCAAATGCACATTGCAGGCTCATGTCCAGCCTCTCATCCACTAGCACCCACAGGTCCTTCTCAGCAGGGCTGCTCTCAACCTCTTCATCCCTCAGCCTGTACTAATACTGGGGACTGTCCCAACCCAACTGTAGAACCTTGCACTTGGCCTTGTTGAACATCATGACGTCTACATGGGCCCAACTCTCAAACCCATCAAGGTTCCTCTGGGTAAAATCCTGTCCCTCAACTGAATCAAACACACCACTCAGCTTGGTGTCCTTTGTGAACTTGTTGAGGCTGCACTCATCCCACTGTCCATGTCACTGATCAACATATTGAATTGTGTTAGTCCCAGTGCAGACCACGGAGACACTCCACTAATTAATGATTTCTTCTTTGAGCCATGGAATTTAGCCAAAGGAAGCTAAACTAGAAATCTATTTTAATTTCTACTTGCTTTTCCTACAGAATGTTTATTCAATCTATTTTATCACTTTGGGCGATGGAATAATTTGAAAATGTCTTTAATTTTATAAATTCTATTATTGATCTCCTTGACATTTAAAAAGTCTTGTCTTGAAGAACCTGCTTTATCTGTAAGCAAAATATAGCAATATTGTCAAATTCTGCACTGCATAGTTTAAAAATATATTCAATAACGAGAACAAGCAGTTAGAAAAAAAAACCCCACAACACATAAAGACACACAGTAAGATATACAAGACTTCATCTGAGAGAACTAAAGCTGAGTGTCTTTCAGACTTATAAATACAAACCATCCATGTAAGAGCTCTCTGTGAGCATTATTATGTACACAAAGAAGAACATAGAACAAGATCAATAAATAGAGAATCAGACATGGATAAAGAGTTTGACAAAAGAACACAGAGTGGGCAAACACTGACTGGAATACCCAAACTAAAATGCTAGAGACAAAAGGACATGAACACCGATGGCTCAGTTCATTCTTGATGCACCAGTGCTGTGCTGGAGAAATCATAGTAGTATCAAGGGTTATCAAACTCTGCAAAACAACAGTAGCTCTGGGCAAACATGGCTTGGAGAGAAACAGAAAAAACAATAGAGTGAAAGGAACAAGGTGAAGAAGGCACAAGCACTGAAGGGAGGAATAATAAACAGAAGAGAAGCAAAGTCCTGTCTGCTGTGCCCTCTGCCCAACCAGCACTGCCCTGAGCCCAGGGAAGAGGGAGGACAATACCCTGCACTGGAAGAAATACTAAAGCTTGAAGTGCACTAAAATATGCTCTAAAGCAGGCAGTAAAAGAAAATAGAAAGCTTTAATAAATAAAAAAATATTTCGAATTAACAAGATGAAAGAAAATATAATTAGGAAGATATTATTAAGGCAGATATGATATAAATTGCTTCATATTTGTTCATATTTAATTCCATACAATATACTGGGCCATCTAAAAGACCTCAACTGTCCCAGTTTCTGTGGTTTATCCATCACTTGAAAGACAAGAAGCTGATGTGACTTAATTACTTAACTGTAAAGAACTTCATCAAGGCTCCAGTGCACCTAAAAGCAGCTGTATGCTTAAATTTAAGCACCTGCTTAAATTGTTCCTCTGTGTGACAAATGGCCTAAAAATGGTGATACTATTTTGATACCTTGTGAGGATGGTAAGGAAGAGTTTGTTATATAAAATAACCTTGAAGGAAGTTATTTATATACAAGCTAATTTTATTCAAAGTACATTGAAGGGCAGACAAAAACTGCTGAATTACAAAACACCAGACTTTTATCAGCTATGAAAAACTGTAACAGAAGTGTGCAGAGACTTTGGTCATTCTTATAGTACTTCTTTGCAGGGGCCCAGATGTGTATTCAAAATGTAGGTACAAAATAGTATATCCCAGGATTTTTCTCTTTTTTTAGGGGTTGGGGCTTTTTTGGGGTGTTTTGGGGGGGAAGGAGGTGTTGGTTTTTTTTTTTTTTGCCTACTGATGTTGCTAGAAAAAAACAGTATAACTATAAAAATTGCTTGTCATGTAATTTGACATATTTAGAAAGAATATCAGAAATCTGGTTATCAGTGTACTGGAGAACACATATTTGTGCTAAAAGTGACTGGAATGACATATTCCTAATATCTTCTACCTATGTGCAATATTCTGTGGAACTGAACTTGTGCAGTTCTAGCAGGAACCTGGAAATAAGACATAGCCTCTGCTTAGGATATAGAAGGCTTTGGATTCAGAGATGATGGTAAGATTTAGATATCAATGCCTTGGCTAACCTAGGAACATTTAAATTGCCTTGTGTTTGGCCATTGAGGTGGAGAAATGTCAAACTTCCTTTCTTCTTCCCCATTCAAGAAGAGCAATAATTTGTTAAGATGGAAGACTGATAAACCCAATTATAAAAGATGGCCACAAATTTTAAGGAAATGTGAATCTGCTTGAGGATCTTAATCAAGACTGCAAGTTTAGAGAAAATAAAATTCTGTAATGAGATGTTTCAAGATGGGCTTCTTTCTTGGGAAAGCAATACTGCTTGGCTTCTTTCTCCATCAAGGAACAAATACAGCACTGCTAATAAACCGACCATCTTCATGATTTTTAGAATTGCATTTGATTAACAACTGCCCAACAGATGACTTGCTTTAAGATTCCATTTTTTCTCACAGTCTGCATCATACTGAAGTTGAAAATTTTACTGCACAGTTAAATGTTTTGTCTTTTTATATATTTTTGTATGCCTTTTTTTATAAACTAGTCTCAAATTCATGCTAAAGCTGAAGGAGGAAAACATTCCTTGTAAAGTTTTTAGCTTACAGAAATACAATTATTTTCTATTTTTAAAGCAACTTCATAGAAGCCTTTCTCCATTTTATTGACCACCCATTTTCTGAGCACACAATGACAATAGAATTCTATATGATATTTTCAGTTGTGCAGGCTCTACTTTGTCTGCAAATACAGACATGATAAGATGGAAGTCTCAGTGTTGCAGCCACTGTCATTCTTTCCTCTCTAACAGCTTTTCAGACCCATTTTTTCATGTCATGAGAAACAGTGAAGTAAGTCAAAATTTCTATAATATATAAACACCCTGATCAGTGGTGCAAGAAGAGTAAGAAGAAAATTTACAGCCCATTTCAATCTCTGTTCTCCATGCCATATGCATTGTTCACTTATTAGGAGATGATTCACCTTAATATTTACATTTGACATTACTTGAGTGTTCAGTGTCTTGAAATGCAGAATTGTCTTCTCTGAAGCACAGCAAGAAATATAAATATGATTCCTCATTTATATATTTGTGTCTTCAAATATCTACATGCTTTGCTCATATGAATGCCAATTCAAGTGCCATTAGCCATTTAATTGCAGTCAAGGACAGGAAAATATCAGCTCTTAAAATCATCACACAGTCTGTTTACTCCATTCAGTCAGATACAATACCAGAGAATTGGTTATGCTTGAAACCTTAGTGCTATGGAATAAATAACCAATTATCATAGCATTATTTTTCTTAGATATTGAATATATAAACATCGGAAAGAAACATTGGTTTTGGACTGTGCCCCACTGAAACTTTTTTTATACAAATAGCTAAATTTGGCCTTGAAACACAGTTTCAAAACCACACTGAACAAATTTTTTCAGCATGAGAAAATCCACAGCAAAGTGCCACCTTCAAGAGATGTAAAAGAAACCCTGAGGGCCACAGCCTTCCAGTGGAAGGCCACTAGCTAATCAACCCACATTAATACAGTGTGTAATTGAGTTTCTAACACTCAGAGGCAGGTCCTTGCACAAATGCCTTCCTTACCAAGGTGTCATCGATAATGAAATGTAGACATGGGATGAAAGCCTCCAAATTAGCAGAGCATCACTTTGGATTTTTAACCTACTATTTTTACAGCCTCCCTCCAGGAGCTCTTCTTGCCTTCTGTAATCAGCACCAGAACTATTCACTTGTTCCCTGCTAAGCTTTTATCTCCATGAAGTGAAGGTGACAATGAAACACTCTCCTGCAAGATCCTCCTGGCAGAATTCCTACAATGCCTGCTGGACTGTTTTGATCCCATTCCATATGTCCACAATTTAAGCAGCACTGCAGCTGCCTGACTCGGAATTGTATTGTATCACACTGCAGGGCACATTCCTCTGGTACTGGAGTTCCTAAGTAATCTTCTCAGCCTATTTCAATTTTCACATTAAAGAGCATGCTGCCTGGAACTTGATGATTACAGGTTTGTGAGGACAGGATCAAACAGAGGAAGATGCTAGCAGGGAGCCAAGAGTAAGGACATTATTCTGCAGATATAGCCAGTTTTCTCCTTTGAATGAATTGAGTGTCTACAGCAGCACTGATGTTAACATGGCCTTGCAGTTACATGTTACTGCAGATACATTTGAGTAAATTTCTTGCGTGTGACTGCACTCAGGAAAGCAATTTAGGAGAGAGCTGGTTTTATCATTATCTACTTGTGGCTCTGGGTTATTAAGTGCAGGGACTGAGGAGTTAGGAATATCTTTGTAATGTGTGAAAAGGTACATATATGATAATTTACTTGAGCCATAAAACTATCAATTATTCTGTCTGCTGATTAAAAACTATGAACACTGAAGAATCAATTTATTTTGCTGGGTAATTCACTATCATAAACAGATGCTAACAGCTCTTTTTTCCCCTGAAATCTGTCAAATGTTCTTAGCTCACATTACAGCAGCATTTTAGTAAAATTACTGATGGTTAATACCATAAATGGTAGTTCTTTGACAGAGAAACACTCTGTCATGTCATAATACCAGCTAGTGAAAAATCCCTGTTCATTAACAAGTTCATTTCCTATTCAGAAAGAAAAATACTACCTGAAGATGCCACAGTCACCTCTCAAAAATTTTAATAGAATGGTATTTGGTAAATAAATAGAGTATACATTAAAATGTTATATTTCATCTGGCAACAACTGACATGCAAATATTTATAAATGTTTTAAAAAAATCTAGCATAATGAGCATTCTTATTCCTGACATAAAGAGTTGCTCTGGTTTAACCTCAGGCAGCAACCAAGCACCACATAGCTGCTTGCTCACTCCCCCAGCAGTAGGAAGGGGGAGAGAATCCAAAAGGCAAAAGCTAGAAAAACTCATGGGTTAAGATAAGAAGTTTTACAGAGAAGTAAAAGCTGCACACACAAGTAAAGCAAAACAAAGAGTTTATTCACACGGGCAGGAGGTGTTCAGCACCTCCAGGAGAGCAGGGACCATCACCTGGGATGGTTCCTTGGGGAGACAAACACCATCACTCCAAACATCCTCCCCTTCCTCCTTCTTCCTCCCACTGCATACCCTGAGCATGATGTGCTATGGTGTGGAATATCCCTTTGGTCAGGTTGGGTCACCTGTCCCAGCTGTGTCTCCTCCCAACCTCCCATGCAGCCCCAACTCCCTTGCCATGTGGCAGTGTGGGAAGCAGCAAAGGCCTTGGCTCTGGGTGAGCTCTGCTCAGCAATAACAAACACATCTCTGTATTATCAGCCCTGTGTTCAGTATAAACCCAAAACACAGCCCCACACTAGCCACTGGGAAGAAAGTTAACTCTGCCCCAGCCAAAACCAGCACAAGAGTACACAGGTTTCAAACTTGGTTTTCAGCACAAGTTTTGGGACTATACTGGGGAGTGCAATATACTTCATGGGTGAGAACTTTTGTGTCCTTGGTATCACCTGTACAGGTATAAATAAGAAATATTTTCTTCCTGTTTTATTCTTACAGTAGTTGGTTGGCAGAAAGAATGTAGACCACAGAACTTTGTCTTTATCCTTATCCAAAGTGGTTTCTCTGCCTGCACTGTCAGTGATGAGGGTTGAAATATTTTCCATCCCCTTCCTTTTCATTCGGAGAAGAAGGAGAGAAACACAAGAGGAACCATGTATGGACAAATCAAAATTAGATCTTCTGAACTTGAACTTAACGAAACAAGGGAAGGTGTATGTTTCTGAGAGATGAGACTTGGAAACATACAGTACCAGTAAGGGTAAAATTTTCAGAAAAGAAGGAGTTAGGGACACAGAGTAATCAAATAATGGAAATTAATGTTTTTATGAATGAAACCACCACTATTTGGTGGGTCAGAAACTATATATTTACAGTTAAAATCCCAGATTATCCATGCATAGTTGCATCCATATTCATTGCGAATTAAACATGCTAAAATGTATTAATAAGTCTGATTATTTTACTTCTACAAATATTTCACTTTCCTTATGCAATCTTATTTCTTGTTCTACTTTAACTTCAGCAGTTCTGTGTGCCCAGTTTTTAGGTCAAAGGAGCTTGTACTTTCCCTAAAGATTTTTTTCTTAGAGGACATATGGGAAGAAGAAAGAAGATAACAAAGTCACAGTGACTTTTCAGTAGTCTAACATTCTGGACGAGATATACCTGGGTGTCTTAAAAATATGTTCACAATGGCTTTGCAGAAAACTGCTAAAATATGAAGGCACAAGTCCTCTTTTAATTTGAAAGGCAAACTAACTCGAAGAAGAAAGTTGCAAGTTTTGTCTGCTCAGATGGACTAGTGCAGACATTCTTCAAACTTACTGCTTGCAGGAGGCATGAAAATCTTGTTTTCAATGGCAGAGACACATAATCTTATTTGTCAGAGCACAGCTGCCTGTCTTCTTAGTGAGAAGTGAGACTGGAGGTGATACCTCATGCAAATTGCCAGCCATGTGTTATGGGAACCACTTGCACTTTATGAAGTAGTTAGGACTTGAAAGCACTCCTGAAAGCTTAGAAACAAATTCCCTACCTAAGCCATAGAAATAAATCTTTAGGCAAAACTTCTATGTGGTTTGCATTGAGATGAAGTTGCATGTTGCATATTTTTGTTGCTTGCTCTTTGGGAATCTTCCCTTGCAAACGACAGCCACAGTTTTGTAAGGCCATTGAAGCCCTAAGAACTGCTGTCATTTGCTGTGTTATGCAGTGAGAAGCATGTCACTGTTGTTTAGCAAACAAGAATGTATAAAATAGTACATGCAAAATATTATAGCAATAAGAGCTTATTGATCCCAATGTAATTTATGAGTTAAGGGTATTAAAATATGAAAAAGTTAATGCAAAAATCTGTTCTCACTTCTTCAGAGATAAACAGGAATTTGATTTTCCTCTTCAGGAAGTAAAAAACTAATGCTTGATTCTCAACAACAATGGAAAGAAGGGGACCTTGAAGAAGACATCACAGACAAAAGAGCCTCTGATGGAGAAAGTCTCCATGTGCCTCCTCTTCCCAGTCAAGAACCCAAACAATCCAAGGAGAGACAGGTTGAGTCATGTGTCCTTCACAAGGGACTGAACTGAAAGGAAAAATAAAATCCAAGCACAGTCTTTTTTAAAAAGCTCTCTTGGGATAAGACTAGCTGACAATCCTTCTGGGTTTGGGGGTGGAGTTTTTTGGGGGGTGGATCTCTTGGTTTGTTTTTTGGTTTTAGAAAATACAGAATGACATGGTAAATAAAGCAGATCTCACCTAATTTTCCCTGAAAAGTTGGTTGATTAAAAATCTAGTATAAATGAATGCTATGAATGTAAATCTACACAAGGCTGATAATTAAGTATATCTCATTGGTATTCTTACCAGCATTTGGTCTATTGAAAGTGACATAGTTCCATGTATGACAAAAATAGCTACATATCTCAGTTTTACTTCTACAAAGTGAAGACTTTTTTTTTTCTGATGCAACAACACTGATGAATATTTTGGTTTCTATGAAGAAATGCATTCACTTCAGTGCCTAAGAGTAGTATTGACTTTGTACACTTCCCTATTAATCAGATTTTTCACAGAAGAAACAGGCAAATTATTATCTTCTTATACTAGTGCAGCCTATCAATATAATCATTGTGATTCCCTGCAGAAGTGGTGGCAGCCATGGAGGATCACAGCTGGGAATGGGATATCCTAATTCAGTCAGACATTATGATGGCTGAAAAGACATTATAACAAAAAGCTTCTGCTTTCTTTCTAGGTTCAGCCTGGGAGCAGACAATAACCATGAACTAGAAAGACAGATAAAAAGGACAGTCATACCTATTAAAACATTCACTGATGTTTGTACATCACACTTCTAATCCATATAAAACCGTTGGTCACTTCCAGTTACTTTCCATTAGAGACTTGATAATTCTTATCCATCATTTTTTGTGCTGAGAATTCCTCTGTTTGATCCAGTTCCAGGGTGCTTTATCAGTTGAATTATTCTTTTCCATTTTCTTTTAGGATTATAGCTTTCCTTTTCATTTGATGCTACCTCACATCCATTCTTAGGGAACATAGATGCTGATTACAGGAGCTGGGAAAATATAAGCCTAGAGTTGCAGTTAGCACACGGTTAAGAGAACATTATGGTTACAACTTTCTGTTCTTATTTTCTAAAAGAAGACAGCAAAAGACTGTGACAATACTGACTAGATCATTAGACCAACACAATAGGAACAAAAGGAAGGCAGAATATAATGGAGATAAGGATACAGTGAGGATGGCTTAACAAGACCTAAAGAACCATCTTATAATTTGCCACTGAGCTGGTTTTGGCTGAGGTAGAGTTAATTTTCTTCATAGTGGCTGGTATGAGGTGATATTTTTGATGGTTTCGTTACTGCTGAGGAGTACTTACAGTGTCAAAGCCTTTTCTGCTTCTCACACCACCCCACCAGCAAGATTTCTGGGGGTGCACAAGGAGTTGGGAGAGGGCAGAGCTGGGATAGCTGACCCAAACTAACCAATATCCATACTATATGGTGCCATGTTCAGCATATAAAGCTTGGGGAAGAAGAAGGACAGCATAGCACATTTGGAGTGATGGCATTTGTCTTCCCAAATTTTTTTCCAACAGCCTAAAATGGACCATATACAGGAAAATATAATTAATGATTATTTTCATACTCTTAGCCAACAGAGAGGCTTTGAAGTGCCAACTGTAAGCAAATGTAGCAGAGCTTTCCATCATCAAAACAGACAGTCAAAAGTGTAATAAAATGCAAATACCTAACAAAGCCAGGAAACAATATGCCATACATGCCACATATTGAAAGATCTACAGTTGCTCCAAGACAGAGATGTTCAGATCATCACACGGTGGCTTGGAGAATTTTCATCCTTAGTGGAACAAAAACCAAAATGAAGACAAGACTTTGGGGAGTCTAACTTCCACTGCTACATGTTACAATAAAACTGAACTCATCAAGTTCTCCTTCTGCCTATGGGTTGTTTTGGTGATCATTATGTGACAAGAAATAAAACAACAAACCCTTAGTAGTAGAATTTGAGTTTCCATAATTTTTTATTTTTTAACCTTCTAAATTATTTCTAAAGCATTTTTGACAATTAGTGTAAAGGGTGTGAAAGCACAGGGTATGGCTCTGTGGGGTACAGCAAAGTTTTGAAACACACAGTTCCCTAGAAACAACAGCTTTTGTAGGAGATAGTTGTGTAGTAAAACAATAGAGTACACTTCGGGTAAGACCTGATTAAGTCATCCCTACTGCTGATGGTGCTGAACATCCCATAACAGCCTGCAAGATCTGGAAGTTTGTGCTTTGACCAGTAGACTCAGACTCCCTGGAACTGTGAGGCATGAGATTTTCTCCAGAACTTTTCTGAAACACTCCTTTGGATAGTATGAATCTACAGTGAGTTCACATTTCCATACTGGCACTGATATAAATGGTGTTCTACAAAAAAAAACCCTAATTTCTATGTTCTGTTCACCCTAACTGATGTACACAGAAAAGTTTTTCCAATGCTTCTTGTTTTTTCAGTGGAGTGCTAATAACAGATTACATTAGGCTACAACCTAAGGAACAGATTTCATCTCTGTTTAAACATCTTGAACATCTCATTCCAAGATTCAGCAGCCCCTCAACTTTATGATACAGTACATTAGAGAAATTGAATCTCTTGTGTTTGTCTAAAATTTAAATAACTTTACTTTTTATCCTGTTTCCTACATTGCACATTTATCTATAATTCATATTAAAATCCACATTGGCTCCCCCTAAAAATGATGTGTTGAAATAGCCTGGAGGAATCAAGGGAAAGAAGCGTAACAAATCACAATTTCTTCTGAGTTGCTCATGTTTGTACTAGTGAGAATGAACTCAAGAAGCACATATGTCTTTATCTTGTTTATTAAAGAAAATCACTTTATTATGCAACCTGCATTTTCTCTCCCTTGTTTTGGAATGGTGCCTCTATGTTTTGTTATTCCCCAGGGTGAGAGAAGGAGCTGGAGCTGGAGAACTCTGTTAGGAACTGCAATGATGGGACAAGGGGTAATGGGTTCAAACTGAAGGAAGGGAAGTCTAGGTTAGATGTGAGGAAAAGGTTTTTTTACTCTAAGGGTGGTGAGACACTGTCCCAGGTTGCCCAGGGAGGCTGTGGCTGCCCCAACCCTGGCAGTGTTCACAGCCAGGTCGGATGAGCCTTGAGCAACCTGATCTAGTGAGGAGGTGTCCCTGCCCAGGGCAGAGGTTGGGACTAGATGATCTGTTAGGTCCATTCCAACCTCTAAATTCTATGATTCTATGATTCCATGAAAATACATATGATATTTAGAATACTAAACCAGCCTTCTTGTTCCTGCATGTAGGAACAACTTCAGTAACATCAAGAGAATTTCACTGGTAATTAATTTCACCCATTTACGACATATTATGTAAATAATTCATATTAGTATACAATTCTAGAGTAATTTTTAAAGGTTTAAAGACTGAACTATGAAGAAAGAAACCAGGAAACTAGTAGTAAGACAGCAGACAAGGCAAAAGAAAAGCAGCAGAGGAAAAAGAAGTAGTTTACATATACGGGAAATTGGAGTGAGTAAGGTGTGAGCAGAAAATTGCAAGTTAGAATTAGTGAGATCAAAACCAGTAAAGTGAAAAAAAAGATATAGATAAAAGAGAGATGTGAGATAGATTTTGAAATATATAATTGATAGGCAAAACAAAACAGTCTTTCCCTCTGTCTCTTCAAACCAGCCATGACAGACATCCTATTCAAATGCTACTCAAGGGAGTACCTTTGTCCAAACTATATTGGGAGCTAAGTTTTAGATGCAGAACAATTTTAGTGTGTTGTAATAAATACACATTGGAGTGGCATCTGTCTTTTCAAGTTGCCTGGTTCATCTGCTTCTGGTCCAAGAAAGTGCAAAAGAGACAGCACAGCTCAGAAGAAGGAGGTCTAGCTAGAAATTCTATGCCATCATGGTAACAGTGGAAAATAGAGCAAAACAAAATAACACAAAATAATCAAATAAAACTCTAGTGTGACCCTGCAGAAAGAAAACAAAAAAGTTGTGATAACCTGCAGAGTATCAGTATGGTGAATGACATTTTTCAAGAAATTTCCTACACTTTCTGCAATTTTTAGTGAAGAAATAAGACATAATTGCTCTCAATCTTCTGTCTTGTTCTTTAAAACAAATAAATGGCAACTATCTAAAAGTGGATGACAGTGATGTCTTGTCAAATTTCCTAAGTTTGGAAATACACTACAGAACAAAGTCTACTAGGAAGGTTCTTTTAATATTTCGTGCACTTCCAGGAATGAAACATAAAAGAAGTTCTGCAAACAAAGTCTCATCTTGAAACTAGTTTGCAACAAAGCCAGTTACCTGGTCAATAATTATATAAAACACTAGTTCACAATTTAGGTTAATTTACACTTGGATAATCATGAAACATTTTCAAAATGTGCAATTGCATACAAATGCTTAAATTTTAACCTGAAAGGCACCATTTGCACAAAAAGAAAGGCAGAACTGACTAAATATAAAGGTTTAAAGAGACTCACATGTCAAAAGATCTGTTTTTCCTGAATGTACATCAAGCCTGATATTTCTGTTTTGTCGAGGACATACATTTCAGAAAGACATCTAATCTTAATTTGGACACGTATCAAGCATCTAGGTAACTTACTCTGTTGGCTAGTGATGTTTCACTGTAAAAATGCATGTTTCATTTCTAGTCTCAATTGACCTATGCTCGATGTTCAGGCTCCAGGTCTCTAATGTCTTTGATAGATTAAACTTCCCTCCAGTGTTGAAAGTATCTGCATTTATAGACCATGATCAGCTTCACTTCTTAACCTTCGTTTCGTTAAGCTAAATTTATTGAGCTGGGTTAGTGTCTCACTGTAAAGACTCTTTTCCCCCCAGAACTTCTATCATTCTTGTAGTTCTTTTTTAAGCCATTTCCAATAGATCAACGCTGCTTTAAAATGAGTTCCTAACACAGAGCACAGAACATGTCTCACTAATATCACAGAGAATCAAAAATAGCCCTGTTCTTCCATTTTTTATCCCTCTTTCTATTTATCTAGGAATCACTTTTTCATCCTAGCCACTGCTTCATACCGTGCACCCAGTAAAATCTAGAGCCCTATATTAATTTCTACCTCCTAGGGAGATGCTTTGGGTCAAAATCCATGTTGGATATAACCACATTTTACCCCTGCAGAATACGTCAAACTCTTCAGCAGTCAACCTAAGTACATAAAACTTTAAAATATGAACCTATTTTATAGATGATTGCCTGCACAAAGACAAAGAATATTTGCCATATGAATCTACCAGTAATTTAAAAAGAAATGATAAATAGATTTAATGTATTCAACACTTGTGTAGGATATTGGGGGTATATATTATAAAAACACCACTAAAAAAGGAAAAACCAGAGAATGATACTTCTCTTTTTCAATATGAAAGTATTTTATCAGACTTCTTTGTATCATACTCAGCCGTATTAGTTACACAGTGATATTGAACACTCAGTTAACTGATCTGTGGGTGATTTAATGAAGCAATATATAGACCCTAGGCCACAGCACAGTCAAGCTTCATTTGCAGTCTCAGCAAACCAATATCACAACAATGCTTTTATCACAAAAAAATGTTTCATTACAATATGATTAATGACCATTGCCATGCTGTCACAAAGACAGAGAGACAGTTTCATAGTCCCAGTTCTGGGAAATTTAACAATTTTCCATTTTTGTTTTCTTTCTTACTGTATGATGTACAGCTTTCCTACAGGTATTCAGTGCTCAGGCAAGACACATCTTTATATCACAAAAAATTGTTTTCCAGCTCCCTGTTGCATCACTGGTACTATCTTAGCCTTTGCCATCAGAAAATTCTTTTAGCTTTCTTTTTTCACTTGATGCATGTTTGGCAAGACCTTTATGGTCATACAATTGGCATATCCCAATGGCTTGTTTTATTTTTTTGATCCAGTTAATATTCAAGCTAAGGCAGGAGCTGTAAGTTTCTCGCGTTAGTGTCTGAATAAATTACAATAGAAGAGACAGGCAAGAAGAATCAAATTGCAATGTGCTGCACTGTCATGACAGGATCCTAGAGTTTCTTTTAAATGTGGTCTTTCATATGTATTTATAGTACCTTTTTCCTCAGCTTGAGTCAATATAACTACCCTATGGTGAAAAATGCAAACAAAAACATGTTTGCTTTTCCATCACTGACATCTCCCATTTGTGTCTGAACATAAGTCATTAAAGTTCTCATTTATCTGCAGGTAGCCCAGGAACCAGGGGAAAATATGATTTTTTTCATAGCAATTCATGCTTTATTAGGTTATTTCACTTGTCTCTTTTTTTAAAGTTTCTTTCACAAGGGATAATTTACAGGCTTCCCCATACTCTTTTGTGAGGACAGAGTGATTTGTTTGTGTTCAGAAGCAAAGGCATAAAGTAGACTGTGCTTCTGGATAAAGAAACATCAGCAACACAAAGGCAATATTTTGACAGATTATCTAAAAGTCACTAAAGTTAGGGCAACAAAAAAAAGCATTCTCTTTCAGATTCTCAACCATGTGAGATAGCAATATATACCTGAAAGGCTGTAACTACCAAGAGCAATAACAATGTTTAGTTCAGGTTTTGTTTTCTTAAAATTCAGAGCAAATTATAAGACATGTAGGTATTGTCAGCCAGAGTGATAAGTAGCCAAGAGAGTTCTAATTCTGTTTTTGCTGCTGACAGGGTGGGTAAATGGGCTCCCAGTCACAAGGTGGGTAATTGTCATACAACTCCACAGTTTCTTCAGCCATGGTTTGACAACATCTGCTCTGCACATCATACATTTGCATGCCCTTTTGCCACTTTCAAGGACATAGCAGCACCACACACTGTTACAATGCATGTTTATCATAGGCAATCCACCTCTCTGAGGATAAGAATCTTAAGGCAAATGCTTGCCTCACACAAAATCCAGAAAAATAATTGTGTCTTACAGACAAAACAGGACAGTGATTTAATGCAAATACAATTCGCAATGCCAGATTTGAGTTCCTCCATTCTCTACTCCAGCTACACTGAGAACAGAGAGAAAAAAGGGAGTGGAATTTGACATACATAGAATTATTGAAGTGGCACTGCAGAACTGTGGAGTTAAAAATATTGTATTCTTAGCGTATCACACTGCCAGCTGGCATTACTGTTGAAAGGTGCATCTTTCACCATAGTTGCAGTGGAAGGAACAGACCTGTAATTGTACTAATCACGTATGAAGATGGTCAAAAGATGGCAATTTATTGTAGGCTGCCTCAGATTCCTGTCCTCAGGATTTATTTTGTCAAGGGCAGTTAAAACTGCTGCTGCACTCCTTTTTAGCTTTCATGTAAATCTAAATAAATCAGAGAGTTTCTGGAGGTATGTCCAGGTTTTGATGCCAAATCACCATTCTTTTGGTTTACATGGCAACGTTACAAAAGGTGGTGAGGCTTGTCCAGGTCACAGGTGTTGCAGAATATGTCTAATTAAAAGGCCATTTGCTAGGAATTGCAAATGAAGAACACGTTCTACTGCAGCAGCTTGACTTGTGTCTAAACAGCATCATGAAATCTCTTTCCATGACAAATCAAATGTGAGTAGTATGATTGTCTAGATATTAAATTTATTTTTGGCAACTGTTGCAATGTATATATGAGAGGGAGTTATAGATCAAATATGTATTTAAAGTAACAATTTACTTTGTGGGTATAAAATTATTGTTTCTAGGGAATCCAAATTAAAATGTCCACTCCAGCTGTAGCAGATGCATCTTCTTTAATTTCCAAGAAGCAAAACAAAAAAGTGCATTTTAGAAATACTGTATTACTGATTCAGCCTGAAGATTCACATTAGGAACAGTTTGTGTCCCTGGCAATAATCCCATAACAACCCAGACACGTTTATAAAGCTTTACAGAAAAATGATAACATATCCATTACAGTAAGGACCAAAATGTAATTCTTAGCAGAAAGGATATAGAATTTGTTCAGTAGCATTCCAACCCTTTTCAGCTAACCAGTCAGCCTGAAAAGGAAGCAATAGGTGACCTCTGGCTGCCTATGACGGGTGGTGATATGATCCGTAACCTCCAACACACGTCTGTGGCTAAAGCTGGAGCTGAGATGCACAATACAGGAGTTTTCTCAGTAAAACAGCCTCACAGCTCTTCAGGGGTAATGCAGACTGCCCAAGTCTTACCCACACAACTCGTCATCTCTTAAAGCAGAACAAGCTGTGAGCAAACAGAACGGGTTATTTGGGTGTATTTCATAGGAGCTGATTAAAGCACCATTTGAATGAATCACAGTTGCTCTGTTGAACAGCAAACTTTGGGCCAGGTCTCTACAGAAAGGCAAAGATGAGCTGATCTGGGTCTCTGTGGGGTATATGTGCCCCAGTGCTGGCAGTGTTTTCCCCTCAGCCCCCAGGACCTCTTGGGAGTCAGGAGTGAAGTAGAGCCAGGCAATCACAGAGGAAGAGAAGCTATTGCAGTGTTGGTTTAATTTTTTTCTTTTTTTTCCCCTCACTACACCAATCTATTTTAATGTCAATAAATTAAATTAATTTTTTTACAAGTCGAGTCTGTTTTGCCCATGACAACAATTGGTAAGGGATCCCTGGAGATAGGATTTCCCTATCTTCACACACAAGAAAGTGTTTTCTCCATCTTTTTTTGCAGCATTTAGACTGAAGCTAATCCCTATGTTACTCATTTCCTCTGCTGTATCACGAGTGCTCCCTGCTTTTTCTCTCAGTGTTGTAGCTCTTCCACAGTTTCTCAGCTTCTTTTGCACTTCCATCACTTGGATTTGTATAATTTCCTCTGCTTTCATCCAGATCCCATCACATCATTTATATTGCCCTTAGGACAAGAAAAAGAAGGAGAAATTCGAAGTAAACCTCAACGTCAGTGTGGTTTTGGTGAGGAGAAACCACTTACTTCTAGAGGTCTTTTCCAGCCTTAATGATTATATGGTTCTATTTGCATTTAGTCAACTCTCTGGTTTATTTAGTTTAGACTGGGGTTTTTTGGCTGGCTACATGGGAGTGACAAGACACATCAATAATTTCCCCTCAGACCTTCTGCAAAAGCCCTCTGGAAACTAAGTATATGGCTATACATATGCAAAAGCCCCAGGAAATAAGCAATCACTGTGATGGAAGAATAAAACAATGAATAAATTAGGCCAGTTTCAAATTTAAGAACAGCACTTTAGGAGATTGACATTCATCAACTCCACACTTCCTGCTAAGGCTTAGTTCTTACTCATTATCTGTAATTACCACTATGTATCCAAATAATTAGTCCTTGACAACCTTGCTCTACACTCACCTGCTGTGGCTGGCAGTGAAGGTCACAGTCCTCATGACCTGTCTTCAAGGCTGGGGTGGCCAGGTTGGAAAGCTCTTCAGTGGAGAAAGCTAGTATGGAAGTGGGTGACTTCTTTCTTCCTCATTTTAGCTCTTTCATTGTGGATGTTTCTCAGTTCCTTCCCCAAAGATAGTGTGAGGATCTGAAGTGCTTCCAACAAAGCTGATCATATTTTTCAGCTAAAGATTGGGTTTAATCCCACTCATTCTGCAAGACTGCTGTGATTATACTACACTTCTTTCCTGCTTACTCTACATCCTTTTTTTTGTCTTGCAGATTTTACTACTTGAGTATGTTTTGATGTTTACTGTGCTCTACTCTTCAAAGGAGACAGAAGTCTTCATTTACCTGTTTTTAGCTATGTGTTTTTATATATACATTTAGGCCCAGTTTACTCTTAGCAGCATTACTGTGCTATAAATGTTTAGACACTGTTTCCTGTTATGCTACTTACTTGTTTATCCTTTTTTCAGCTAAGATAGAGTCAATTTTCTTCATCATGTAGACACTGTTTCCTGTTATGCTACTTATGTGTTTATCCTTTTTTCAGCTGGGATAGAGTCAATTTTCTTCATCCTATCTTGTACAGTGCTGTGTTTTGGATTTAGGGTGAGAATAACATTGACTGCTGTTTTGGTTGCTGCTGACCAGGGCTGACACTAGGTCAAGGACTTTTCAGCTTCTCATGCCACACTGCTAGGGAGGAGAGTGAGGGTGCAGAAGAAGTTGAGAGGAGACACAGCTGGGATGGCTGACCAAACTGACCCAAGGTATGTCAGTGTCATGCTGAACATTAAAACATTGTCGTGGGCAGTAGGCAGGGGCTTAGGGACTCACTGCTCAGGAGACACCTGGGCATTTGTCAGTGACTCTTGACCAATTGTGCATAACTTATTTTGTATTCTTATTATTTCACCTTCCTTTTCAGTCCAATTAAACTGTCTTTATCTTGACTCACAAGTTTTACCTTTTTTCTGATTCTCTCCCTCATCCCACTGGTGGGGAGTGAGTGAACAGCTGTGTGGTGTTTAGCTCCCTCCTGGGTTAAAACTCAACAGGGTTCAAGGTAGGTAATATCAATTATATCTTACTTTGCTTGCTTCTACTTCTCTGTCTGCAACACTCCCCTCATTTGGCTACAAGCTCTCTGATCTATCTTCTCTCCACCTAATTATTCCCTTAGTAATGACTTACTGATATAGAACTTTTCAGCTTGCACACATTTCTGGAAAACTGACAGTTGTGAATTGCATCTACATGAAAATATATCATAGAATCATAGAATTTAAGGGTTGGAATGGACCTTACAGATCATCTAGTCCCAACCCCTGCCCTGGGCAGGGACACCTCCTCACTAGATCAGGTTGCTCAAGGCTCATCCAACCTGGCCTTGAACACTACCAGGGTCAGGGCAGCCTCCTAAAATCATTACATTTTTGAGTCTAAACAGATGAAATGTTGTCTTACACAAAATTGTGCTGAAATAGTACAAGTAAACCTAAGAATGAATATTATTCATATAAATACATATATATATCTCTAGTCATTATGCATTTTTAAATTCAGCATTACATCACTCTTACAAATTACCATTGTTTTGCTAATACAGAAAATCAGTAGTTAATTACTGATCACCAGTAATTACATTAATAAGATTATCATCAGTCAAAATAATAAACTTTGATACTAACATGATTAGAGCAAAGTTCATGAATAAGAAATCTGGTAATGCAATAAACAGAGCTTCTGGAAAATGCTGATATTGCTTCATGTGCTTTATGGTTTTACTTGCATTTTAAATTTTTTCTCATGGGACAGAAGTATAACAGAAACATGATGAGTTGTGCTATAGTCTGAAAACTCAAGTACAGTCATCAAAGAGGATTTACTTTGAACCAAAGTTCAGTAATGGATTGAGACCTTTGTGGTGTTCTGCAGCATGGCTGTATATGCCAGAGTATTTTCCAAAATGCATTTTTCATGATTAAGCTTTTTCCTGGTGCCATGAATTTTTCATGGCTACATTTTTCTTTAATGCATGTTAATATCCTGCTTCAGAACAGTGCAGCTAATTCTTCAAGGCATGAAATTTTAGGCAACAAGCCTAGTTAACATTGTAGTTGAGCTTTGCAGGTAGTTCTTTGATAATAATTATTCTCCCATTTAGTGATGTGTAATGTGATGCATGTGATGCATTTCACTTCTCATCATAGAATGGAGAACAAAGAATGGGGCACAAAAAATTTTGTCCATGAAGAAGATAATCAGAGGGGAAACTTATATAATTTATACCTTTGTCGTGTGAAATACTCTGCATAATTGAAACTATCTTCCAGTAACGCATATTTTGGAAATCGTAGAATCATCAAGGTTGGAGGAGACCTCTAAGATCAACAAGTCCAACCATTAACCTGTCACTGCTGGAAGCCCCAAACCCTAAACCAGATCCTTCAGTGTCACATCCAGATACCTCTCAAACACTTCCAGGGATGGTGACTCCACCACCTCCCTGGGCAATATCCCAGTGCCTGAACACCCTAACGGTGAAAAAGGTTTTCCTAACATCTAATCTGAATCTCTCCTGTCTCACCTTAAATGGCACATATCATAACCACAGGTGAGGAAAAGAAGTTAATAACAAAATAAACCAACAATAATTATGTATAGAGAGGTACCATGGAACTTCTGCAGTATGACTTCAAAGAAAGGAGATGCATTGTCAATTACAATATATGGATAATCTAGTCAAATTAGCAGCAACTTGTACTGGGAAGAGGAATAAACTTCTAGGTATATTGTGAATTCTGGGCTTCCAGAGTACCTGCATAACTTGTCACTTATTAGCTAGTTAAGCTGTGTCTTGCTATGGGCCATAATTAGCTTGTCACGCCATACTTAGATTTTATATCATGACAGATGAATCCTTAGTGATGCTCAACTCTGATTTCATTTTCACTGAACACACAATTTTTTGAAGAATGTCAATGGGGAAACGAACCAGGAGAATTTGGGAAGGGATATGAAAAAAACATCTTTTCCTTCAATTTCTTCTTGTGTTTAGTGAAGATCCAGGGGAGTTATTTTCCATTCTCTTTTAGTTTTTTCACTTTATGCCAGGCCTGAAGACTCATGGATGCTGAGAGGTAGCAAGACAGTATTGAATATATTTTCTTTTTAAGTATAGTTATATGATAGGGTCATGCATCTTTTATAAAATAACCCGTAGAAGAGTACCCACCCAAGAAGACATTCATTCTGTCCTTTCTTAATCTTAGGGGCAATCAAGCACTTCATATCTCTCAAGAAACAGCCCTAAATACTAGATGGGATAATTTTCATCTTTCCTGTTCAAGTTACATCACTGAGTAGCAACGAACAACAGAGTCAAAGGACTGAGAAAGGTCAAGTAAGAAGAATATCACCTCTACCTCTGTTATTGGGACAGCCAGTCTGGAGAGGGGGATTCTGCAGTCCTTCTTGTACTTGGTCCAGAAGTTGTTTACTATTCAGTGATTAATATACAGAACTCTTGAGTAAAAATGGTTAGAAGAGTTTGCCATCTTGCTCTCACAGGTGCCAGAACGTTTGTATGCTTTGCTGCAAATCAAATCATGATGGTTGGACCGGATGATTTTAGAGGTCTCTTCCAACCTTGATGATTCTGTGATTAGCAGGAGCAGGGTAGAACACATACCCATCAGTGTCACTGAGAGCTGTGTTTTTCAAAAAAGTTGTTGGTACAAACCACATTATGAAGCATTATGATAGGAAGGATTAAAATCACAGTTTTTCCCTTATGTGCTAAAAAGATTCTGATATCTTGTGATTACACAGCACATCTAGGTGTAGAGTTGCATCAGATCAGTAATTGAATAAAGCAGTAAAAATTCAGCTACAGAGTAGTTACCTTCTGACCGTTACTCTCAATTACAGCTCTAACCATCAATTTAACTGACAGCTACTAATGTGTCATTTAAAGCTAACAACTTAGCCAGTGTTTCTCAATTATTTGGAGATTAATGCTCCCCAAAGGTGTTGCTAATAAGGAAAAAAAAAAATTATCTGTGAGTACATTACCAAAACTGTTGAAAGCATAATCGTATTGACGAACTCTGAGAACAAATGCTTGGTGTGTTTTATTATGTCAGTAAGATGATCAGCATTTATCTCATCTTACTTGTGCACTTAAAACAAGTACAGGCAAAAATCTGTGTCATTGTGTCAGGAGAAACATCCTTAAATCTTATTGTCTCCAGAAGGAAATGTGTACATAGAGATTCCGGATAAATTCTAGAGTCCAAATTAATAATTACTATTTCTAATCCAGTATCTAGCTCTAATGATATCTATACATCCTAACATTTCCTAGCAAATTAACAGCTTAGCACTGGTCAGAAAAAAATATAATAGAACTATTTTAATTAAGGTAAAGCTTTTTTTAATCTCCAATTTTGATTAATACATTTCCAGGCTATTCATTTATGAAGTGGTTAACTTAAAGTTGTAATTGCCTGTCATTTCACAGTAGAACTGAGAGGAAAGTTAGAACTTGACAGAGTTTAATGAAGTAAAATTCTCTTAGGTCATGAGTACGTTTTCCAGGTAAATTAACAAGTTTTAGGAGTATGATGGCAAATATTGGCACAGGATTTCGCATGACTGACTTTCTAACAAAAAGAATTAAATAGATCTCAGGAATTTTTACACATACTTATTTTTAGAAAAGAAAGAGCTTTAAATTGTGGAAATAATGGATTATCTGACTATTTACACATAGTAATTGAGATATGGAGTTCTATACATTAAAAAAAAACAGTTGCCTTTTTGCTTAACGTAGTAGATTTGTGCTCATTTGTCTTGAGCTAAATTATGAGTACAATATTTTTTCTTTCTGGACCTTGAAGCGATTCTGAGGTAGCCCCCAACATCCACTGGTTCAGTGCAGTGATGCCTAATTTCTGTCTGGTGAAATTCAGAACTTCAGAAGTAGATCATCAACTGTAGTACAATTTGGGATCACAGTTCAAGACACATCTCATCTGTCCTACTGCCCATACAGCTAAAGTTCCACCTCTGTTCATACCTAGAGCAAACACTGTTTCTGAAGATAAGCAGCATTTATCTCACATCTAAGTGTATTTAGGACTCACCCATGAAATATGAGGTCTAGGGCACAACTTCTGCTACCAGGCAAACATAGGGTCCTCTTATCTCTTGTACTCTTTATAGAAACATCATTAAAAAAGAGTCTGATTTACTATCAAATCTATGTCTTTCAACAGCCTCTTTTCCTTAACCTCATATGTCAATCCAGCCCAAGCCATAAAATTAATTTTTCTTGGTACATGCTGACATAGGAGAAATACTAAGTAAAAGGAAGGACAGTTTAATGATGTTTTTCCTTAGTGAAAGAAATTATTCTTCAAACATGAAAAATAAATATGCTTTCTCATCACTCTGGGAGGAAAAACCAGTAGAATTCACATACTGTCCCCTATGCATTCCTTCTAATTTGCCTGGGACTAGAGAAATGCCTGCTTAGGTATAACAGGGAGAAGAAGAATGAATCATAGATGTGGGAAATTAAGTTCATCTTTTGCAATCCAGCATTGGTCAAAACTTTCTAAAACAAAACTGAATGTCCTGTAAGTAACACTTAGGGCTTGGTCTAAGAACAGAATGGCACTGAACTTCCTCTTTTTTTTTAAAAAAAAAATTTTTTTCCTGGTTAGTGTCTGTCTTGAGTCAAGATATATTTCATCTTCTCACATGGTAGAAAATCTGCTTTAGCAGCTTATGACTTTAAAGGGTATTCTTTGTCTGTTCTGCCAATCAGGATAAAAATAGTAGTCAAAGAAAGGGATAAGAAGAGTAAATTGAGAGTTTCTCTCTATTTATCTTTCTCAAAAAAAATTTCATGGCATTTTCCTTCTAATGAGTGCAAATTCACAAAGCACAGATTACTCTGACTTTGCCCACACACAATTCACCCTCAAGTATTTGCCACGAGGAGCCTATGGATTTTAAAAAAGGTAGAAATACAATTTTTGCATTTTGTTCATTTGTATTTGTCCTTTACCTGACAGAATGAAAGTCATATTTGTCTCAATGACTGAACTTGCTTAAGAATAGAAAGATACCAAATGCTGGTACATAAATGTCATGGTTCAGGGATTACTTCAGTGACTGAGCTTGAGCAGGAAATTTGAACATTTCAGTTCTCATATCACAAGAACTGTGTGCTTGAAATCTCAGGACTGAGAGCAGATTCCAAAACTGTGTTCTTAGAGCACCTCCAAGTAGGTGCAGAACAGAAGAGACTGGAGCATTCTGAATGAGTGAATGAAAGAGGACTAGATCACTTTTGCATCACTCTTACTTAATAAATAACATTGTGCATGGACAACATGCCTTAAAATACAGTTTCAGAATGTAAGGATGAAATCTATTTAGTTTTGAACATCTAAATGTTAGTTGTCAAAATCTAAGTTAGTCACTGTACAGATATTCATACTGTTAATTGAGGCAGAGATTACTCCAGTTCATTTAACCTGTCTCATGCTCTAGCCCTTGCAGGAAGTGTTTTGCCCTCTAAAAGTGCTTATTTTCCTTGTGTGGTCCAAGAGGTCACTAATTCCTGAAGGTGACAGTGATCTGCATTGACTGGTTAAGTTTAGAAAAACAACTTCCAGATTACTAAATTGACTCAGATGAATCCCCCTGCAAGTACCCAATAGCATTTGAGAAAAAAACAAAAGCTGTATCATTGTAGTATTTAATGCCTCATCCTTTTCCTGTTGTTTTATTTTCTGAGGGCCTCTATTTTTATCTATTTTTAAACAATGAGCATTTTTAAGCCACTTGAATTTATTTAAGAAATTTCAAAGTACTTTACAGAGAGCTCTGAGCTACAGAAATTTGTTTTCATATTACTTAATTGTATTTTGTATTAGTTATAAACAAAGTATAAACAGTTTCTCTTCAATAAAAATTAAGTTTTATTAAAAGTTCTACATATGGATAGAGATGGAGTTGAAAAATCTGTAAAAATAGAAGGCACTGCAAAAGTTTGTCCTTTGTCACATATTATTCTGGAAGTATGAATCCCCCTGTACTCTGTGCTGGTGTGGCCACACCTTAGTGCTGTGTTCAGTTTTGGGACTCTCAGATTGAAAAGGACATTGAGGTGCTAGAGCAAGTCCAACCAAAGGCAATGAGGGCAGAAGAGGTTTAGAACACATTGTATGAGAAAGGGCTGAGGAAATTTGGTTTGCCTTGCCTTGAGAAGAGGCTCAGGGGTGATCTCATGGCTCTCTGCAACTCCTGCCAGGAGCTGGAGAGAGGTGGGGAATGTTCTTTCTTGCCATGGCTGCAGGGAGAGGACTAGAGGGAACAGTCATAAGCTGAGACAGGAGAGATTCAGATTAGATGTTAGGAAAAGTTTTTCCACTGTTAGGGTGTTCAGGCACTGGAATATTGCCCAGGGAGGTGGTGGAGTCACCATCCCTGGAACTATGTAAGAGGCATCAGGATCTGGCACTGGAGGATCTGGTTTAGGGTTTAGTGGTTCCAGCAGTGACAGGTTAATGGTTGGACTTGATGATCATAGAGGTCTTCTCCAACCTTGATGATTCTATGGTTTCCCAGCATTTTCTTTGGGATGTCTGACCAATATCCAGAACTCAATTTGATCCATTCATTTTGTGCTAATTAACAAAGAAGACCTCCTTCCATAACACAAAATGAAATGAAGGCACTGCTTTTATGAAGCATTGGCAAAGCTATTTTACATGTTCCAGAATGTAATCTCACCCAATGAAATAGTGCTTAACTGAAAACCATAAAATGAAACAGAAAGTTAAGCAAGGCTCCTATTGGAGATTATTGGGAAATTTGTTAGACGTGGGTCATTAATCTAAACTACCTGAGAAGCATTACAGGGACATTGCAAGGTTGACCCTTCTTCCTCTCCAAGTGATATTTTATGTTTTTAAAAGACTTCCCAATAAAACAGAACATTTCTTTTCAGATTTGGACTGTCAAAATGTGAGCTGCTTAACCTTGATCATGTTCCTTTAAAGCTGTTCCTAATACATTTTTGAAGCCTAAGTTTAGTGTATATATGTGAGTTACTCAATAATACTTATAACTTGGCTGATTCCTATTTAAATGGTACTAGGCATTATTAGAATCAGTGATGGAACCTCAATAATACTTATAACTTGGCTGATTTCTATTTAAATGGTACTAGGCACTATTAGAATCAGTGATGGAATAGACTAAAATAGTTCTGAAAGAGTAATAATCAGGGGCTAGAAGGAAATTGCATACCCTAGGAAAACCTGTTGAAAATTGAAATATATTGCATAAATTTGGTCTGCATAGTCAATGAGATTACTAAAATCAGATTTTTTTTTTAAACAGATTTTAACTCCTCAGAGAATAGAATCAAAAGACATGTTTTAAACCTCATGCACACCTGCCTTGGAAAACAACTTGAAATACGTTGTTCTCTGGGCATCTTTCTGCACAGGACAGGAACTGAACTGAAAGGTACCTCAGGCTTTAGAGAGGCAGTCAGTTTAGCAAATTTCCCTCTTGAAGGGCAAATATGTATCAGAGACATCTCTATGTGTCAAAACCCATGAAATGCAAAAAATATTTAACCTCTGTAAACAGTTGTTAACACCAAAAATAATCTCTACCTTTCTCATAAGAATATACTTAAAGTATTGTGTGCCTTTAGTGGTTGTTTTCCTCTAAGCATTCAAATCCTTACTGATAATTATACACTGGGATAATGAGAAAGTGCTGCTGGATCTTCCATGTAGTGATGTGTATGTTCCATTCAACAGTTTACAGACTCAAAGTCCCCTTGACACAAATTTGTATCATGCCATTAGGTATTTGGATCTCTGATTCAGCTGAAAGAATATACCAAAATCCAATCAGACAAGCATTTCTCACTTGGCTACACAGCAGAAAATGCTCTAATTATGAATGCCAATAAGTTCTTAGAAAAGATTACAGTTTCAGGTACCCCTATTTTAGATGCAAAACATAGAAATTTTAAGGTTTCAGCAAAAATCATCCTATATTTATACTCTTCCTAAAGATTAGTGACAACTGCCACACTCTGGATGTTTATGAGTAGACAAACCTGTCAAACCTAGGAACCAGAACTTCAGTCATATCCCACACACTCTGGATGTTTATGAGTAGACAAATCTGTCAAACCTGGGAATCAGAACGTCGGTCATATCCCAGTATTCCCACAACAAACCTTACGGCTCAAATCCAAACTGCTGTTCTCTGTTCAGACAAAGGGAACAGAATGGTAAATACAAGCAACTGCATGATTTAGGCAATAAAAGGTCAGTATTTTTTAATTCAGGACCTGCTTTATGTATCCAGAAAATAACTTACGTACTCTGTGTTGAGGAGCACATCTGGTCCAGGTGGCTCTGCTTGCAAAGCTGCTGGTTGAGATGTAGATGGCAATGCCAACTGAGCTCTGGGTGGGAGCCTGAGACAAGAGGCCATGAACTACTAACCTTTGAGAGAAAAAAGGGCATGAAGACAGTGGCATCAGCCAGGTGAATGGATGTGGGAGATACATTGGGAGCCAGAAATTGTGACCTTTTGGATAACAAAGGAGATGAAGATGGGTGATGTGCCAGGGAACAGCTGTGAGGAGAAGGGAACAGACATGCCCTTGGAGGTAGTGCAGCAGGTCAGAAGAAAAAAGAAAGGGGGTTGTGCTATAAGAGGAATCATCAGTGTTTGCACAAGTGGTGGAAAATAGAGGGCCTGGTGTTTCAGGAAGGCACATAGGGAGGCAAAGAAGGTAGCAGTAATAAAGTCAAGATCTCCTTTTCTTTTAATCAGAGCATAACTGATGCAGGTAGTCTTACATGTTGTCTTTGTAAATATTTCTCATCATTTTAGCTTTCCTCCTTACACATTTGTTTGTCTAATTTAGGCTTCATAGAAAGAACAGTTCAACTGAACCAAGCAAAGCCATCAGAAATGAGTCCCTTGTATGACTAGAGAAAGGAATAATAAATCAACCCACCACATACCCTACCACTTTAAATCAGCAGATTAAATACAATAAATGGTAGGGAGGAAAGAGGGATGTTAGGTAGGGTAGCCACCAAAAACATTGAAATATAACAGTGTAGAATCCATTTGAATAATGAAATTTTTATTTTGCCTTCATATCTTATTCAAAGTATTCCAAAAGGAGGGGTGAAAAGCCAAATTATAAATAAATTTAAGTCAAAAGTTCACCAGGAGAGTTGACTGTCTTTGTTGACTTTGCAGTTGAATTTGTTCCTTCATATCGTTTTGAGAGGCAGTAGCAAATCTATGCAGATTGTCTGCACCCTCTTGAGTAATATCAAACACAATATCTAAATACTTATCTTAGAAGAAGCTCCACTGCAGCTAAAAATTATTTCTTAATGTTTACATATAATTTGCAAACTAAAATCCTAGGCCAATATGTCACTGCAAGCAGCACTATTCTTTTTTTAATGGCTTCTGGGAATGGGAATCAAAGTGAGCATCAAAGAAAACAACAAAGTGAGTTACTATAGAATTGTTTCAGGAAAAACACTTAGAGGCTATTCCAATCATTTTTGCTTAATCTGATTCTCTTCTGGGGAGTTTAGCTGGAGTTTTCAAATGCTACATAGAGGAGGAAGTTTTTACATACTTATTTGAAAATTTATTCTTTCATCCTTGTTGTAAATCAAATGAATTCTCCACTTTCTGCTAACAACTACATCAGGATTCCTCTGGGAAGGTTTTTTTTAAAATCGTAAAGTTAAAAGAAGTAAACTGAATTATATCTTTCTAGTGATGTTTGAATTTTAATTACGTGCCAGGAAATATGCATAACAATATTCTTAAACTTTGATGGCAGCAGATGTTGCACAATAAGTTATAGCCTTTCAAATTATCTTTTTAAGGGTTGATGGTATGTCTTCAGATTAGACTTTTTTAAAGTGTATGGTATTTTCTCTAAAGGTCAATCTAAAAGAATGTGATAAAATATTTTTAAAATATTGAATTAATGATTAGCTATTTTTTATTTTTTAGAGGCAGAGTCTTTGCAGTTTCCTAGTAGAAAAAGTGATGAACTTTGATGGGGTAATTGATGAGAACTAATGATTTTTCTTGGAGGGATTAAAACAGACAAACTTCTCTGCCAAGCCACTGATAGGCCAAGGGTCCTATATATATTGTGTGCAAGTTATATTCATTTTTTCAGATTTTAGGTGTCCAGACCAAATGTAGATACAGAGGAGACCAAATGTTGCAGTCTCTTCTTTAAATTTTGGTACAGAAAATAATCCACACTATTATTCACATCCATTTCTTGGCAAGTTTTACCAATTAGAATTTAGACTACAGCAGTACTAATATATCCTAAGTCAAGTTTTGTAGGAATACAAAGAACATTTTTTAGTCAGTATGCATTCTATTAACAGAAAACTAAATCAGGTTGCTCAAGGCTCATCCAACCTGGCTGTGAACACTGCCAGGGTTGGGGCAGCCACAGCCTCCCTGGGCATCCTGGGACAGGGTCTCACCACCCTCACAGGGAAAAACTTTTTTCTTATATCTAACCTAATTTCCCCTCTTTCTGTTTGAACCCATTACCCCTTGTCCTGTCACTGCAGTTCCTAACACAGAGTCCCTCTCTGGCTCCTTGTAGCCCCTTCAGAGATTGAAAAGTTGCTCTGAGGTCTCCACACAACCTTCTCTTCTCCAGGTTGAACAGCCCCAACTCCCTCAGCCTGTCCTCACAGGGAGATGCTCCAGTCATTTTTCAAGTTTGTGGCCTCCTCTGCACTTGCTCCAACAGTTCCATGTCCTTCTGATGCTGAGGACACCAGAGCTGTGTGCAGTATTCCAGGTGTGTCTCCCAGAGCAGAGCAGAGGGGCAGAATCCCCTCCCTTGCCCTGCTGCCCACACTCCTGTGGATGCAGCCCAGGATTCCATTGGTTTCTGGGCTGAGCTCACACTGCTGACCCATGGTGAGCTTCTTATCCAAAGTTATGGTTAAAACGGACAAAAAGTTGAAAGAAGCATTGCCTGACAGCATTGATTAGATACTACATACGTCTATAATTCCTAGTAGTGGTAGAGTATAAATATATATCTAAGCTCAGATGATCTCTACTATTACACAACCTGTTTGTTTGGCTTTTATAGTGGTCACAGCAAAAAGGAAACTTAAGAAAGCCAGAGAAAATGGAAAAACTCTGCCTTTTATGAATTAATTACCTATACACTGGCTATGTGGAAAGAAAGCAGTAACCAAACAAGAAATATTAATGAAGTACAGGAGATAAATTGACTGTAAAGTGAAGTCTTATTCTGTTGAGAGTAATTGTAAAAAATCCCGTGGTTCTCAGTGGGAGCAAAATTTAGCCTCGAGCTTATATGACATTCATTAAAATATTCATCAGTTGTAATAGAAGATTTAATAGAAATATCTTTGTATTTCATTAATATGTCAAGGTGAAAGCTAAAAGACTATAGATATCAAAAGTTTAAGAGCAGCTTTCTTGTTCTCTTTGACATTTCTCTCCTTGAACCCTTTGTACTTTCTGGGTCGTGTAGAACAATAGCATTATTTAATTTGCTCTCCCTGTCAAAAAACCTCTGGAAATACAACTGAAGGGAGGAAACAGAAAGACATAGTCCAACTTTTGGGGGGGTCTGAAACAGGCAAATGTCACTGGTTTAGAAATTCTCCTTATGCAGGAGTCTGTGCCAGCAGCAATAGTTTCACCATTCATAATGATTGCATCAAGTTGCACATGACCAGCAGCACTCAGCAGAGCACTGTGACCTGCAGGAAACCATTCCATTTGGAAAAGGTCAAACATTCTTTGCCTTCAGCTTTTGAAATGAAGCAGAGAAAACAATTTCAGGGCTATTTACTACCCAGCTCTCTGACAGCTTTTGTTCTAGCTTCCTGTAAAAGATATTTGCTTTTATAGTTGCAATCCCTTAAGTAAATACGATGCTTGTGGCTAAAAAAAAAAAAAAAAAAAGGCATTTGATTGTATTCTTTGAGTCATAAAGCTTTTATCTTTTTTTCTAAAATCATAAAGTGTGCCTGGCAATGCTTTTTTTTTTTTTTTTAGAATTAATGACTTATGTCCTTTCTATAAATTCTAGGTAATCAGATAAGAATACAGATGATCACAGAATGATGTTAGCAATGTAGAAAAAGATTTATAATGTTTTTGCCTCTCATATAAGTATGACCACTCTCCAAATGAAACAAATATTTTTATTGCCAAGTTCCAATTTTATGTTGCATTTCTAATCCTTTCTATGCTGCTGACTTTGGGGGAATATTTAAAAATGAAATATAAACTCCCTTCAGTATTGTTTAAGCACAAAGGTACATTCTTAACCAATACAATGTTTAAATAGACAATTGGAACCAGAAAGAATTCTTACTTATCAGGAAAAATAAGAGTACAAAATCTACCAAGAAAACCCAACCCCTAAATGAAAATAAGCAATGCCTTATTTGCATTTTTGTGTATACTGTTATGACACAAAACTATGAGACATCTATGGTGACCCTAAAGACTACTAAGGATTTTCAGTGTGTCAGAAAGCCATGGCACAACAGGAAACTGTTGGCACAAAACTTTTCCAACCACAAAGGGAGGCATACAATGACAAGAAGAGTTTTGCCATCAAACCAGTAGATTGCCAAGAAGCACTGGCAAAGTTTGCACTGATATTGCTCACAATATGCTCTACCCCAGAAGTATCAGTCACTTGCATAGGCAGCCTGATTCTCCCCTCAAAACTGAAAAAACTTCTACAGTATCCAGAAACACTTTGCTTTCCACCATTTTCCTTGCTGTTCTTGCTGTTTCCTTTTGAAAACTACCCTAAAGCACCATGAGGTTTATGACTCCATAAATCTTCAAGAGAGAATTACAGTGAAATAATGGTCATCTGCTTCTAAATTAAAATTCTATCATAACACTGGGGGCTGATATCTATAAACTTGTTAATGCCTATGAGTAAAACATTAAAAGGAAGAAAAAAATCTTTCCCCAACATGAAGTATATGACATAATTAAGATGTGAGTAAAAGTCTTCAGTGCAACCATGAGAGAAAAATAAAGAATAAACAAGTCTGAAATAAGCTGTTTATTTGTTTGTAGATTGTAGCTACTTTCGTGATACTTGGGAATGCTACTGAAATTAAAGCTAACAACTGTTTCTAACAATTAGTGCAAAACAATTACCTAGTTTATTGATGAGATACCCTCTGGCTAAGGGTGCAAATTAGGAAGGAAACAGTATGAATGAATAAGTCTCCATATGTACCCTTAGAAGAGAGAACCAGTAGACTTGGGAAGAATCAGGAGTGTAGATTTCAGGGCACTCACTAATATCTGTTCATCTATTCTGCTGCTTTGCTGCAGTGGTGGTGTAAAATGATTTTTACACTGAATATATCTTGCAGCTTTTGTACATCTCTGATCTTCTTGGTTCAACATTCATACATGCAATCATTCAGTTTCTTCATGCCAGCATTTTCTAATAGAAAGCTGTTTCATTTAGAAGTTTCCAATAATTTCTGTTCAAAAAGGTATTCAGAGCTTTAGAGATCATCTAGATTAGGGTTTGTTTTCCCATTCAAGATAGCCATGAATAGTGCATTGTGTTTTTTGAACCAATATAGCATTTTCATATGGATTTTCTCAACTGGATTATAAACTCCTCTATCCTACTTGGTTTTTTATGGCAAAGGTGAATGAATTATCTCTTTCCTCTGAGCTCATCTTGGGTTCAGACATTTAATTAATTCTACCTCAAAATGATCAGACTTTTAAAAGAGTAGGTACTGATAGGACACTGAAACTTGACTGTACAGGAATTAGTGTTGTACAGAATAGTCTTCTGAATTCTTTTCATTATTACTTCATTTCATCATGCTTCATGGCTACTGAGATTTCTTTCCAATATTATCCTACTTCATGATCTTGCAGTCTGAATTCTCTTCAAATCACAACGGTTTGTATTACTTTGAGTAATGATATTGCCTTCATTTTTTGGCAAAGGCCATATAACTAGGGCTAATGTGATCTATAAGTTGCTGATTGTGAGATAATTTGTTCAGGATTGCCTAAAAAGTCATAATTTGGTGGAATTCTCTCTTTCTTGTACTGAGAGTTTAATGCTGTCATGTTGCCATTTTAGTCCCATACAAAAGTAAAGTTCAAACTATTTAGTTTTGGTTTGACATCAAACTATATGGAGAGATGGCTCTTGGTGGAGCCTATAGGATTTGCACAAATATCATCTTAGCTTAGAAATGATCACAGGCTTTTAGTCAAAAGGAATGTGTTTTTTTTGGGTTTGTTTTTTTTTTGGTCAGGATGAACTTCAATATACCTCTCAAATCTTAAATATTAATATTTTAACACCACACTATCCTTGATGATAGTGATTTTATATTAAGGAAATGAGAAGAAAAAAGAAGAATAGTTAAGTCTTCTCTTGTCATCTGTTCCTTAAAACTAAGATATCTATACAAGAATAAGCAATAGATATTTATTTAGAAACCCAATGAAAGAGATTTTTCCACAGGCCAGATTTAGAATTTGAGGATTGCAGTGAAATTCAGGAGAGTTTCTCCTAGACCTGAATATCCCTTACCACTAACTTACTCTGATTCAGTCTTCACTCCACAGCTTTGTTTACTCATGTTTTCCATATGTATTTTTCTTTTTGTCTTTTTTGCTCTTCTCCTGTCTTGTCTTTCCACATTAAGTAGCAAATGATTGATCTGTAACACTCTCTCACTTGAATTAGCCTCTTTGTGTTTAATTGATTTTCTGACTTTTTAAAGATGTCTTTCAAGATTTCTGTCCTTTTTTTTTTTGTCTTGCCTGAATCTTTCCTAACCTTTCTGAGTCAAATAAAAACACTGAACTTCTGAATTTTCTTGTATTCAAACATTGCCTTCAAAACCTGCCAACATTTACTGCTGTCTTTGCAAACTTATTGCATTTTTCTTTCACAGGCAGCATCCACATATAAAACAGTACATTAGATCATCTTGTTGTATCATATTGCAGTAGCTACTGATATTCACTTTTTTTCTCCAATCTAAACTCATTCAACATTTCCAGAAAAAAAAAACTGAAAGATTACATTGCTTTGTATCACTTCTCAATGCAAATGAAGAACACCAAATTCTCAAAGACAGTTGTTATTTGTTGAGATGACCTAGTAGAAGGAAATATAATCTGAGATTTTTATACAATACTTTTTCCAGAGAAAAATATATTCTATATAAAATAAAGTAAGGAAATAAATGGAGTTACAGATTTGCTGTTTGGAGTTTTGGCCATGACATTCTGTTGCTTCATGAATGCTGAATAAATCAATCCAGATAGAAAACTCTGTATTTTATGCATGCAATTCTCAGATATTATTTTGTAGATCATGTTGTTGTATATCATACATATATATACTTATACAGTGAGGATTTGCTTTAGTTATCAGCACAGTGAAAGTGCTCCAGCACTTGCCCCACAACAACTTTTTTGAGAAGATAAAAATTGTATTTATCACGAACATTTTTAACAACAGATATTGCATGACTGCCCTTAGGATCCTGCCATCCACATTACTTCTTGCAAGGGATTTGTCTGAGATATTTTTCTATTAGAGCGGTACAAGTTGAGTAAACAAGCTAAAATCTAAAATTCATTGGAAAGTGACAAAAGAATCTGTCAGTGTCCTCTAAGCACCTTTTGTGAACACAGCAGAAAAATAATCCCTCTTCTCATTATTGTGTACTGAGAGCAAAATAGGCCTGTGACTTAAGGTGGGAGAAATGAATCCTCAAGTTGTAAAATCCAAATCCTAATAGCAAATATGCAAAAAAATCAGTGTTATATATCAACCTCAAATTATCTAACAAATGCAAAATAAGCAATTACATATCAAGGATGACTGGATTGGTAAATCTGAGTTACTAATTTTGTCCATAAAATGGATGAATTAGTAATGATTTAAATATGCTAGTACCATATCATTCTAAATCAGAACTATTTTATCTTTATTTTTTATTTCTTTAATCTTTTTTTTCAATGATTTCTTTGTCTTTTGAAATAACAGAGTTGTTAGAACATCTGGCTTCAAGAGCATAAGCTTATGCCCCATTGTTTACAGGTGTTACCTTTCAGGATAAGTGAAAGTAGCCAAAAATAACTTTTTGTCAAAAAGTGTGGTCGAATTCTGCTGTAGGACTGCTCTTAACATTCCTGCAAATCAGGTTTACTATTCTGCTTCATTGCTTAATGTGGCCTCAAATTAATCTGCAAAGTGTCAATAAATCATAAACTCTTTTATTCATGCTCAAAGTGCATTCAATCAATTTTACCCACTGCTGAGCTTCTGGTATTATCAAATGTCTGATCTATCTTTGTGCATTTACTAAATAATTTAAGAACATGATATTGACTGATTACACATTATTTCAAAGCACAGAGAATCTATAGTTGTATTAAAATTTCTCAAGCTGATAAAAACTTCTTCATTTGTTGTTGAGAAGATATGATTACCATTCTTAACAGAGCACAAAAGGCAGCTTTTCCCTTTAAAAAAACCAAGCTCTACCTATACAAAAAGCCTTTGCTAACATGTTTCTGTGTTATACCAAGGCTCTAATGTACATCTCACTTTCCTACTAGATTTCATAGAATCATAGAATCAACTGGGCTGGAAAAGATCTCCAAGATCATCAAGTCCAACCCTACTGTGGTCACTACACCATGGCACTAAGTGCCACATCCAGTCTCAGCTTGAAAACCTCCAGGGATGGGGAATCCACCACCTCCCTGGGCAGCACATTCCAATGCCTGAGCACTCTCTCCCTAAAAAATCTCTTCCTAATCTCCAACCTAACCCTCCCCTGGCAGAGCTTGAGTCTGTGCCCTCTTGTCCTGCTGCTGGTTGCCTGGGAGAAGAGACCAACCCCCACCTGACTCCAACCTCCTGTCAGGGAGTTGCAGAGGGTGAGAAGGTCTCCCCTGAGCCTCCTCTTCTGAGCTTTTTGTCCAGAAAAATAAGTATAGTTACTCACCCTTAGGCCACGGATTTTGATGGACAAAAGAATCCAAGGTGTTTTAGAGGGGAGCAGAACAGTATCTACTGAATTTGGCAGCTCCATGTTTTGCATTAAAGTTTTCTAGGGTGGCACCCTAAAGAGCTTTTTCTTACTGATTCTACAATTCTTCCAAGATTATATCTAGGCATCCAGCTGATAGAAAATAAAGATTGGTTTGTGGCAGGGAAGCCCAGCATAAATCCTGACTTGACCATTCAAACTGAAGGACTGTCAGCACAATACAATGGAAATGCTTTTGAAATTAGAAATTCGTAATCAAAATTTAGATTAGATTTATGGTGCCTATACAGAATTCTGACTCCACACTCACATGTGTAACTCTTTGTGTCTGTGCTACTTTTCAATTCATTAGTAGGCTGCAAGAAGTTTAGTGGAACTGGCAGACACAGCAGGCATAATGAAGGGGCAGAGGAAGTCAAATTCTAGGTATTATAAATTCTTATTTATCATCTTCAGATCAAGAGATCTTGATAGACACATCAAGAAGGAAGAGGTGCAAATTTCCTTTGCAGTAAGGAAAATATAATGCACTTGCAACTCGGAAAAGTCAGAAACAATGTTGATAAAGAATTGAGACAGAAAAAAAACCAACATAAAAGAGATATGGGAGACACATTGCTCAAAGAAACAGATTATGTTTTCCTTTCCTCAACACAGAATTAATAGCTGAATGCTTTAATGAGGTTTTATTTTACTAAGACTTCATTACATTTTCAAGACATACTACTACAGAACATTTATTAGCACATTATGAAGTGTTATAAATAATTGAAACTAAGCTGCCGTTGTCAGTTGAGTAAGTGCTTGCAATTCATTATTATTACATTTTTCTCCCCCACTCAACAGTCCACAAAATTCAAGAGTTTTTATTAAATGTGGAGCTCATTACAACAGTACAGACATGTCCTGACACTCCCTCACTGAGCTGGCACTCCTGGCTTTGCCAGCTTGGGGCAGGGACTGCTGGTGACTTGCAAGGTGGGTTCTTTCTTGGATATGCTGTTTCCTTGGGGGCTTTCCTCTGTACCTGACTCAGAGGAACTCAGAGACAGGTTACCTGGTGCAGCTTAACATTTAAGCAATGAATTTCTGAAGAACAAAGTAGCATCCATTTTGGAAATCCTGAATGCAAGAAGGAGAATTGAAGGGATGTCCTGTGACATGTCTCTTAGGTGAGGTGTCTTCAGTAAGTTTTCATCACTGCAATTGGCACAAAAATGTTCTGAGGACTGTGGAAAATAACAAAAAAACTACCCCTGATCATAGAATCATAGAATTTAAGAATTTAAGGGTTGGAATGGACCTTAGAGACCATCCAGCCCCAACCCCTGCCCTGGGCAGGGACACCTCCTCACTAGATCAGGTTGCTCAAGGCTCATCCAACCTGGCCTTGAACATCACCAGGGTTGGGGCAGCCACAGCCTCCCTGGGCAACCTGGGACAGTGTCTCACCACCCTCACAGGAAAAAACTTTTTCCTCACATCTAACCTAAACTTCCCCTCCTTCAGTTTGAACCCATTACCAATTGTCCCATCACTGCAGTTCCTAACACAGAGTCCCTCTCTGGCTCCTTGTAGCCCCTTCAGAGATTGAAAAGTTGCTCTGAGGTCTCCACACAACCTTCTCTTCTCCAGGCTCAACAGCCCCAACTCCCTCAGCCTGTCCTCACAGGGAGATGCTCCAGTGCTCTTAGCAACTTCGTGGCCTCCTCTGGACTTGCTCCAACAGTTCCATGTCCTCCTTATGCCGAGGACACCAGAGCTGTGTGCAGTGTTCCAGGTGGGTCTCAGGAGAGCAGAGGGTAAGACTCACCTCTTTTGACTTACTGCCCACACTCCTCTTGATGCTCTCCCTTATGGCAGTCTCACCCCACCCTTAGACGGCAGACGTTTCTTTGTATTTTGATGTTGAGGATGCCATTTTTATTAGAATGGCTGCAACTTGTGTATCATCCTGATTGATTCAGCCATTCCTTAATTTAGTTCAGAGAGTCAATCAATATTTTGTATAATGTGGTGTGTGTTTTGATAAGCAAAGAATTGCCTTCTGAACCACTTCATAGGCACTGAATATAAAACCACCCTATCATTTGTTATTCCAGTTTGATAAGCAACTCTGCTTGAAACGGTCATTGATTAAGCAGAGCTTTTGTCTCAGATTACAATGGAAACTTTTTACTCCTTTGAAACAGTGGTTGAGGCAATCTCAGCCGTTCTTTCACTCCTATAAATTCCAATATGATTCAGTATCTGAGACAAACATAACCATGGCTGTATTTTCTCATGTTTTAAATAAGAATATTTTTGTTGTTTTATATGCTCTGAAAACACCAAATTCTGTGGTATTGCAGAACCTTACCTTACCAGGTAAGAGTTCTACTTTTTCAAGAGCTATACCTGACAGAGCCACCTGAAATTTGTGGTTATCGTAGTGAAAATGCATTATAAATGTATGACCTCCTGTTAGAGTGTTCCATAGTCATACACACCAAAGTGATTCCCATTCTTGAAAAAGTAATATACAGTGTAAATGTAAAAGATTAAGATCTTCTATAGCCACCAGTGTGTGTAAATTATTGCTGTTATTGCTGTTATATGTAAATATACTTTCATTTTCAACTGCATTTGCTGAAGATTTTAATCGATGTTATTAGAAATACATTACTTCTCATGAGAATTTAACTTCCTACCAATGTTTACTCACAGAAAATGGAACACAAGGGTTGACTTGGTGTGTAACCTGCAAAGCTGATTGATGCTGAAAGGTAGTTTGGAGCAGTAAGTCCTATTTTAGGTCAAGTTAGAACCCTTTTCTTTATACATTTTTATCAATGAGGTATTTGCATGAAAGCAAGTTCTATCTTTGAATTCTTGAACAATCAACTGTTTCTGATACTTTTTCTCTAACCCAAATCATGATGTGCCTCATGATGTGCCAAAGTTTGTTGCTGGGAAAACAATGCTCATATCAAAAAACAAGTTTATAACCTCAGGTGAGGAATAATCAGGAGGAATAGATGAACTCTTCTGGCTGTGAGATGCAATCAGATGGGCATAGGAAACGTTTGAAAACAATAATGCCTTTATATGTTTTTAAGATGATAATGCTTAATTGAAGATTCATTGATCTGTTCTTCTTCCTCTAGTAAAGATTATTATCTTCACACATGTTTCACACAGTTTATAACCTCAGGTGAGGAATAATCAGGAGGAATAGATGAACTCTTCTGGCTGTGAGATGCAATCAGATGGGCATAGGAAACGTTTGAAAACAATAATGCCTTTATATGTTTTTAAGATGATAATGCTTAATTGAAGATTCATTGATCTGTTCTTCTTCCTCTAGTAAAGATTATTATCTTCACACATGTTTCACACATACAGTGCCTTCCTCTAGTAAAGATTATTATCTTCAGATGTTTCACATATACAGTGCAAAAACTCCCAGAAGAAAGGTAGCTTAAGCAAAGACATTTTAAAAGGGGAAGAGAGGAAATAATACTTTCTGCCGAAAAGCACTGGATGAGGAAATTTTAATACAATGTAAATCAAATACTCTTCTTACTGGAGTGGTGCATGTGTTTGATGTTCTGCAGCTGTTGGATTATTAGGGATCAAACCAAGTTTTTGCACCAATTTTTGTGTATCTGCAAGCTAAATCAGACACCCAAAGGGCAACTGCAGTGGCCAAGACTTTGGATGAGTTACTAACACTCACTGAAGAAACATGGAGCAATGCAGATTCTAAAGGCACAGAAATGCATTCCATCCTGCAAGGAATGTTATATTGCCTACTACATGAGAGAAGTTAAAATTTTTATTCCCTTCCTAGAATGCTGAAATTTCACTATTCAAGAACTATTTATATCTGTCTGTGCAATCACTCTCAGGCCCTCAAGATCCCAGAGCATCTTAACTGCTTACAGGGTTTGTTTCTCTCAATGACATATGGAGAACCTTTCAAACTGCCAGCTAAAGTAATTAATTGTGGCAGGACTAAAATTGATGTAGTAATGAATCTTGAAGAAGACTTGGGAAGGGAAGAAGGATGCTGAGCCTGGGAGGAATGTGAGGTGGGAGGAAGGTGGTTTAAAGGGCTAGTCTTTGTTTCTCACCATCCCATGCCACTATTTTTTTAATTGTCAACAAATTTAATTAATTTTCCCCAAGTAGAACCTATTTTGCACATGACAGTAACTGGTAAGGGAGCTTTTCTGACTTGTTATCTCTCCCTTTCCTGTTGAAGAGGAGTGATAGAGTAGATGGGTGGGTATTTGGCAGGCAGATATAGTCAATCGACCACATTCAGGTATCAATCCTTTGAAAAATAGATACTGGTGACACACCTTGGATGGGTAGGATATTTTTTGGCTATTCTGAACACCCTCAACACAAAACATCAGTCTCAAATGGCCCTGAGCACCCTCATGTATTCAGCCAAATCACAACCCTACTTTTTATTGAATCTGATGGAAGTGTAAGCACCTAGCACAAATTTATGTATCTTAACCTTAAACTCAATCCCACTCCTAAGTTTTTCTACGTTAGTCTCAAACTGAATTCTGCTTTCATAAATCTACTTGCAATTTTCTGGACAATGGCCAGATTCAGTATAGAAACTGTTTAGCTGCATTACCAGGGCACTAAATCTCCTCAGTTCCAGCTGGGGAAATGGATTGTTTCCATACTGTTGCTCTCATTCTTTTCTTCCTTTTCTGCTGTGTGACTGTAGAAATTGCTGCAAATAGCTGTCTTAGGGTCAGGAAAACATGGCAAATTAGTTTCACACATCCAGCCCTCTCGTTATGTGGACAGAATAAAGATCTGACTCGTTGCTCTTATTAGTATAGATGTGCTCATTATCAAAATCAGAATAGAAATGTTTTGATTCTGACACTGAGGTGCAGTAGAACAAAAATCTGGGCTTCCCTGATGACACTTTCAGAGATAAACAATCATTCATTGCTTTTGCAAGGAACACTTCTTGGAGTTTTCAGCAGACTCATTTGTGTTAATAGACCCTTTTTTTTGCCAAAACAAATAACCTGATATCATATAATGCAAAAGTTCAAATACATGTGTTTTATCCCAGATCCCTGGGACCTTGCACATTGGATATCTGATGAAGAAGGCAATTGTATCTGGACACGAACTAATTGAAATAGTGATGAAGGAAGTGACTAGTGTAACAGTGTGTAATATCTTTACTTTAAGGAAAGGAAGAGTTGGTCTATCTTTGCAAGCATCTAAAAGTATTATGTTTAATACATTTCAAATGTGAATGAAAATATATAATTTTATTGAACTGTGTAGCATCTAAAATTCAAATGTGAATGAAAATATATAATTTGATTGAACTGTGCAGCATCTAAAGTTTCAGAATTTGGGGGCTGTCATAGACTGGAAGAACTGGGGGAACAAGAGGAGCTCAGCAGAGGTGGAATGGCTCACTGCTCCACATGGCACACTCCACTCCACTGGATTTAAAGCTGCTGAGATCACACTGTGCCCTGAAGTGGTGACTATCTACCTCTTGCTCTGATTTTTCCTTCTCTATCTTTTTCTTCTCCTATCTTCTTCTTCTCAAAATATGTTGTAAGCCAGACCAAAAAGAAACCAGTCAATGCCTTCCTAAGTGTTTTGCTCTGTTTGGATGCTTTAAAGTTCATGAAGTTAAATTTTGCTAAGTGCCTTATTCAACCTGGATGATCCAAAGTTTGCAAGGAAAAATGACTTGTTATTGAACTTCCTGGGAATTTTGTTCTTCTGTGCATCACTCAGGGTAGTTCAAATTGCCTTCCCCAAACCCACTGAGTGGACTGGGGCATTGCAGGGGCTTTGCTTTAGTATTACCTTTTATAATGCTTTTCTAGTCAAGAGAAGAAAAATTAGGCTGTTTTCCTTATGATTTAAGGGCTGCTTACCTAGCTGTGCCTAAATCTCATTTTACAAGAACCTCATCACTGCTTGTTTTGTTTGAAAAAACTTTATGATCTACAACATTATTGAGTCAAATTCAGACAACTTCCTCATAGACCTGAGTTAATCTAAATTGAGGAGCAAATTTTATAGATGGTAAGAACATATATTTTGAATCCTGATTTTACTTATTTGGGATTATGCAGGCAAATTAAGGCCACGTGTGAGAAAGTCACAGTAATAGCAGTCCTATCAAAATTTTGCCATTAGAACAGAATTGTTCCCTCATTATAATGAACCAACTTTTGTCCTGCATCTCAAGAGCACAAAGAGAAATAAAAACTCTCCTCCACCCTCCAAATTATTACTTTATGTTTGCTTTCTTCTCTTTATTTCAAGCAGCTAACACTAGCTGGGAAACAATTTATAGTATAATTCTCTCCTTTTAATTATTCAAGCAGTCTGAAGCTTCCAGTTTTCCAGCCAAATTCTTAGTCTCTGCATGAGGTAAATTTTATTTGCAAACATACAGCAACTAAAGTAAATCTTTGGCCCTTCTTAATTATCTTATGACGAGAAACTTTTGAAAAGGCAATAGCCTGAATAGTAGAAAGAAAAACTGCAATGTGCAATTCATCATAGAAAATGTAATTCAGGAGAACTTCGCACAAAGTTTTCCAGACCTAATTGGTTTGAATTGTCTAAGTCATTATTAAAAAGTGTGTGCTGGTTTTCCTTTTCTCCTTTCTGTTTATTTTGCTTTGTTTTGTTTTGTTTGGGGGTTTTGTTTGGTTTGTTTCTTTGTTTGCTCTGCTATACTGTCTGTTTCTTGCTTTAATTGAAACAAATGTGTTAGCCATTCAGTGGAGATGGCCTGATGCTTAAGTAGATGAGTGTTTTGGGCACAGTGAAATAATTAGGCATTAATTCCTCATGCAATATTACAGTTTACAGTGTATATGTTTCCCCATTTTTTTCCACGAGAACCTGTTCAAATTCTGTCTGTACCCTTCAATCACCCACAAAATCTATCACATTTTCTGCTTCTTATAGCATGACAAATGTGAGAGTTTTATGTGAATGAAGAGAAGGATTCATAGGGATTTCAGCTGATTGTGTCAAAGTTCCTATCCCTGCTCCCACAATATGGCATAGTCACTGACTAATAAACTAGTGCTAATAGAAACACCAACATATCATTGAAAACATCTGAAAATTTGTCACTGCAGAGTAAAGTACTCAAAAAACTGATATGAGCTGAGCAAGGGTCTAGGAGATTGTATTCTTGGACTGATGTGCCTTTATTCTTTAGTTGTCCAGGCTTGATTTTGTGCTTGGCTTCCATTTCTTTCCATCTTCCTGTAGGTGCTTATGAAACAACTCTCCTGGATTTAAGGTAACCAGAGGGAAGAGCATTTATTAAAGGACATGCTCTTGAAAGTAATTTTTTTTCTGGGAATATGCATTGCTCAAAATGCATGCATTTAGAAGATTGAGATTTTACTGCCAGTGTTCTACTTCTTTTCTCCACAGTCAATATATGAAAGTGTTCTCACCGAGTCATTAGCAAATTTCATTTATTTTTTGGCATACTCTCAGCCAATCTCCTCTTCCTCTTTCCTACCCAGCCACCTTTGACTGCAGCCAGCCAGGTGGTTCACTAACTGACTTAATAACTTAGAAATTCAGCTTGCATTACAGTTTCTGCTGAACACATTCTCTCACTAACAACAGCTTTCCCAGCTAGAGTAATAAATGGGGTTACCTCAGGGTTTAAACAAATGTGAAGTGTGTCCTTAATGCAACCAATTTAATCAAACACATCACTGAGCTCTTCTAGTATATTATTTTCATTTAGCTCACATGAGACCTCCATTATACGTTTGATCAGTTTTAATTCTTCTGAAACTTTAATCCCTGACAGAGGCTAAGCCTCCACAGTCACAATGAGAAAATAGAATAATTCCTGAGAATTCCATACAGAGAAGGGTGGGCCTTTCACACATGAATGCTCTGTGCCTTCATTTACTGTGGCATCCATAGCACTTTTAAAACTTTCTTGTACTCCCAATGAAAAGCCAAATTTGGATATTGCCATTAATTAGTTATATGAGGCAAATGTCTATAGCAATTTGCAGCTGTAATAATCTGAATCTGTGACAATTTTTCTGCATATTGAATATTTCAGTTGCATCTATTATTCAAATACTCGAATATGTTTCTGGCAGTACAAAGGATTCCAGGGTGTGCTTAACTGACAGGTTCACCATTTACTTCCAAAATATTTGACAGCATTTACAACTGAAGATCTAAATTTCTACTGAAATTTGTTTATGAAGAGGTAGCACATCTTATTATGCTCACAACAGGGTATAAGTTGCAAAAGTAAACCAACAAAAATAGATAGTTTTGAGTTCACATGTGGTTGGTCTTTTGAAGAGTGATAATTCTGTGCAGTCAGCTAATCCAAGGGTCAGAGAATCACATGGACCACACAGGGACTGAATTATTCAAAACCTAATAATAAATGAGGCTTCTTTTTGTTGTTGATGTATCTATGGAAATATTTTAATTGTCTGTTACAACAGTGGTCAGATTAAATTATTGTTGAGCTTTAGCTCTTCTACTTTTCTCCCTGAATAACCTCACAACATCCTTGAAGTCCTCCTGAGATGCTTATCCTTTCCTCCAAAGCTCAGTTTAATAGACTTCCAGTAAGATATCCTGAATGTCAGATCTTCAGTCTTCAACAGGTCAACACTTGAACCCTCTTGAACTGAAGTATTTGTCAGTAGTACCAAATACTTCCTGAGCTGAATCAACACTTTCAAAAATCAAACGTCCCAGAGAACGAGTCTCTAAAATGCCAAAACAGCTTGGAAGTAAAAGATGAGAGGCTTAATGTAAACAAGGAAAGAAATGATCCTACCCCAAAAATGGAACAATATTTTGGAGCAAGAAAGAAATGATCCTACCCCAAAAATGGGACAGTATTTTGGAGCACGAAAATGGACCAGTGAAGAATGGAGTGATGCCATTATAGCTGGAGAACAAGAGGTAAGGGATGAAGAGGGAGATTGAAAGGAAAAAAAATCAGGTAATGAGGGAAGAAAATATAACAAAGTTTATACTGATTAGAAATACTGGATGAAATATGAAAATCTAGAGAAAGAAACAATAATAAGCCCAGGAAATTATCTTCTGAGTAAATGAAGAGCAGCCTTCTGGTTTCCAAGATTTGCAATATAATATAGAAGATATTCTCTAATATGCCATATGGGTTTTGAGATCATTGAATTCACATTTCAGTGCTTCCCAGCTAGAAATGTCCTTCGAAAAACAAACAAAAAAAAAAAAGCTTTCATATAGAAATATGAGCAACAGCTTTGAGAAAAAAGCAATAGCATTGAGAGATACCAAGGATAAATGGGGAAAAAAGAAAAGGGACAATAACTTAAGGAAGAGAAGGAAAATGTGCAAATAGAAAGCTTGAAAAGTATGATGGTACTTCTGGAAAGAAAATATCAAACCACAAATGCAGAACTGCCCCCCAAAATGAATTTTTTTCCCTGACTTTTTTTCAGTGACCGTTCATGGAGTCCCATGTTAATCTTGTCCATTTAGATGATTATTTTCAGATTTGTTAAATCTTCACAAATAAATACTTCTGAAAGATCTCTCTGCCAGTGTGTGGAGGAGAGAACACAAAGGAGATGATGTAAAACTGCTGCAGGAAATGTGAAGAAAAGGATTTATGGAGATGAGGGAAAGGGGAACAAGGAGTGCAGGCTGCCTGCAGGCACAGGCAACAGTAGAAAAGCAGTGTCAGTATTAATAATTTTTGTTGCAATGCATGTGTCATTGTTTCTTTACTGCCTTGTTGCTATTTTGTATCGTCCTGGAATTGAATCTATTAAATATTTTGGGAAATAAAAAGCAAAATTCTGCTCTTTTATTACATCTGAAATCACCTCCATTTAAACAGATAAACTGCTGCTGGGTTGGATATTTTTTATTTCATATTTAGGTGAACAATGGTTCAGGATGTAAGAATAAGGTCCTTGTTAATCTGTTAAATTGAAAAATGTGAGACAGGTGAAAGCTACAATAGGGACTGGGTTTAGCACACACAATTGCCTGTCAAAGGGCAACTGTCTCATATTAAGTGAAGTTGTTGTCTGCTTGCAGTCTTTGGGCAAAGAGAGGAGAAGGAAATGTCTATACCCCTATTATTTGTGGTTCAATTGAATTCAGCTATTAGAGACACCTTGTAAAAAACCAAGAACAGCACTTAAGCCAAATGTTGTGAAAAAGATGGCATTTTCACATTTCTGGTCTGCAGGCATTATACAAGGATGCTTTTAGAGGCACTTCTAAACTTTCAAAGACAAAAAAAACCTCACACCCTGTGGCTCCATGAAATCCAGCTCATTTGCAGCATCTCTCAGAATTTACCATTTCTCAGTCATGCCTGAACAGGGAGAGCTGCAAAGACACATCTGTTATGGTTTTATGCTACTGCATCCTGTTTCTTGCCCATTGTAGCCTAAATTTTAAACTTTTCTTATTAAATGATGCAAGAGAACCTATCATGTAGCAGCAGTTCCAATGGGTTTGTGAGGTAAATCTACAGAGCAAATTTCCTGCATGTTCCCTAATGGATCTCTGGTTTCTTTCAGTAATTACTTTGCCTGTCAGTCACCATACAATGAAATAGCTACCTGTCTGTGGTGGCTTGAACCTTTGCATCTGAGCTGATTGGGGAAGTTAGCTTGGAAAATAGTTTAAAAGAAACTGCTGCAAATGCCACATCAGTCATCACCTCTGCAATCTTCATTAAAAGGACAGCAGGAGATCAGATATTATAAGAACATCACAAAGTTATGCAGGTTATTTTTAATGATACTTTATTTTAAGAATAATAAATGCAAATCACACTGTCTGAGAAGAAAAAGATATTGTAATTCAATCGAGCTTGTAAGTAGGAAGACAAACCTAGCATCAAAAATTAATATGTCAGAGAACCTTTGGATGTCGAAAGACAAACCATCCCTAAAAAGTTTAAGCAGTATTTTATTTGCATTTCTGAAGTGACCAAAGTCTCAAGAAAATAGAGCTCTTCACAAATGATTTAGGGGAGAAAGGAACTGGGAAGATTCCTTGGAAATCTGTTTGGAAAACTGTTTATGGTCATGGACATGCAATTATCTCCAGTAAAACTGGAGGAAAAGGGACCCAGGCTGGTGTTCTCTTTTTCAATTACAGTGCTTTCAAGAAGTAGTACTGGTTTGGTCCTTGACTCTCATAACTAAGAGGTACATCAGGTAATGCCTAAGAAACAACTGGGACTATAATGTACCTGATGTCAATCTCATTGAGCTCTCAATATGCATCTTCTTTCTTTTATGGTTCTACTTTATAACTGGCTTCTGACTTTATCATATAGAATTTACTCATATGCTTATTCTCCTGGTGGACAAAGTATGATAAGTTCAGGTGCATTTAACAAATCTTTCCACTACAGACACAGATTAGTCTGAACTTTTCCTTTTCAAAGAACAGCATGAACTTTTTCAGTGCATGCATTCTCACTTCCTCTCTCTTCTGCTTTTCATTTTCCCCACTAACACAACTGTCCAAGCTAGTAGGAGTTGTGACTCTGAGCAGGCTCAGTCTATGTACACTTCAATATGGGTAACAAACTGAAGCTGATGCATATCATAATGACATTGTATCATAGACTCATAGAATTTAGGGGTTGGAATGGACCTTACAGATCATCTAGAACCAACTCCTGCCCTGGGCAGAGACACCTCCTCACTAGATCAGGTTGCTCAAGGCTCATCCAGCCTGGCCTTGAACACTGCCAGGGTTGGGGCAGCCACAGCCTCCCTGGGCAACCTGGGACAGTGTCTCACCACCCTTAGAGTAAAAAAATTAGGGTAATATTTACTCTAAGGGTACACCCTTAGAGTAAAAAAAAAACAACCTAGACGTTTCCTCCTTCATTTTGAACCCAAAATTCTCCTATTCTCTTTACTCTAAGGGTACACCCTTAGAGTAACAAAAAACCAACCTAGACGTTTCCTCCTTTATTTTGAAGCCAAAATTCTCCTATTCTCCTATTTCCATGTCCTAGAACTTTTCAACAACTTTTTCCAGTATAACCTGTCCAATAGGAACTCACTACAGCTGCACTAAAGCCACCTGGGTTTATTGCTTTATTTAGTCTGGTATCATGATGATTAACTTGCTTGTGACAGTTTTAATTTTTTGTGTGTTCTAGATACAGTTCTTGCTTACCTCAAATGGGCAGGTTTGATAGTAACAGCTTAAATTATTTTCCAATAACAGACATAGATATAACACCCCCAAAATGGACTTTACAATGTCCATCAAAATGTCCAGAATCTGAGT
>NW_008656387.1:0-589 GCF_000695815.1 Acanthisitta chloris | reverse complement strand
TGCAGGAACACTTTAAAAGAAAGATAAAAGGTCATCACCAAATGTAGATGAATTCAGAGACATACTATTACATGTCTCAAAACTAAGATGACTGGGAGTGTTTAATAGAATTCTATTTGAAATGCCATTACAAGTTCCACGATGCTCAGCATTATCTTCTAAGTCTTACAAATCCCATAGTCTTTGTTGAACATCTACCTATTGGTTGAAATGAAAATCTTATCCTAAATGCACTTGTCAGTCCTAAATATCTGCCTTGAGAATGTTATTTGGTATAGCTTCTATGGTATACTAAAATATACATTTTGTACTTATCTTACCAGAACACCTATAACACATGATATGCCAGTAAAATGAGTAAAACTTTATTTTATCCACAGTTAATACCACACAACGAAATAGCATTAGAGAATGCTGAAATCTTAGCCTCTTAGTCCTCAGCTCTGCTTTATATGTGGCTGTAGAAGATTTCATTACTTTAGAATGTGAATTAAAATGTCAATGATTTCTCTGGTACTCTGGTTACCAAGTTCTAAGATCAGAGAATTTTATTTTCCTTACTTTTCTGTTTCATGTGATTACATAGATC
>NW_008656386.1:1258-2417 GCF_000695815.1 Acanthisitta chloris | reverse complement strand
TATTCTCATACTAAATCCAAAACACAGGACTGTACCAGCTGCTAAGGAGAAAATTAAGTCTATTCCAGTCAAAAGCATATCTATGTGAAAGTGAATTTTTTTGCATGTCACATTAACGTATATTCTATTTCTTTGAAATGCAGTGTCCAATCATACACAACAACTGGAATTGAACATTAAACAAGAGTTAGTAGCATTGAGACAATGAACTTTTGTTGATTATCTCTATCAAAGTTAAATCTTGAGCTATATCCTATTTGCAAAAAGAGGGCTCTTTCATTGGGTTTTCCAGGGGTTTGGCCACCCGGCTCACAAAAGTCCATCTGAAATACCTCCCCTTTAGTCTTCTTATATTTATACCACAACGAGTCATCCATTGTTTTTATACTTAACCCAGTGGACCACAACAGCATGGCTAACAGCACCAAGAGTAATGTCCCACTTCATCTCTTTGGTATACAGGTTCTTTACAATGCAGTTATTCATCAGCTGTTTGGTTATTCATCACTTGTTTGACATAAGACTGGTATATCCAGTTTTCTTTTTCTAAAACTTTAACAGCAAAATTAGAACACAATAAGACAATATATGACCTCTCCCATTTGGGTTCTAATTTGGATTTTTGTGAAAATGCCTTAACACATCCATCTCCAGGTTTTATGTAAGGTGCCTGTATGTCAGGTGGTGTAGACTGACACAATTGAGCATACTTCCTTTTTTCCTCAAACCCCTTTTGCATATATGTAACATACTCTGCCTAATACTTTTGACAAAATGAAAATGTCAATGACCAGCTGGAGTGCATGGAGCTTTGCCTAGGAATGGATGACTAGCTGACAAGAGTTTATGGGCCAGGATTAAAGGGAGAAGACAGGTGACATTGCAGTGTGGGTCTGCTACAGGCTGCCCAACTAGGAAGACTGAACCAATGATGCCCTCTATAGACAGATAGGAGTGGCTTCATGTTCACAAGCCCTGGCCCTCATGGGGGGAGGCGGGGTGGGAGTGGGACTCCAACTACCCTAATATCTGCTGGTGGAGGGACAACACCAAAGCAGGGCGTAAGCAATCCAGGAGTTTACTGGAATGCACTGATGACAACTTCCTTCTCCAAGTGATAGAGGAGCCAATGAGGAGAGGTGCTATGCTGGACAAGGAG
>NW_008656386.1:0-1169 GCF_000695815.1 Acanthisitta chloris | reverse complement strand
AGGGGCTGGTGGGGAATGTGAAGCCCAAGGGCAATCTGGGCTGCAGTGAACATGAAATGGTGGAATTGGAGATCATTAGGGCAGTGAGGAAGGTGCACAGCAAGCTCACTGCCCTGGACTTCAGGAGAGCAGACTTTGGTCTCTTCAGCAATCTGCTTGGTAGAGTGCTGTGGGATAGAGTCCTGGATGGAAGAGGGGTACAAGAGAACTGGTTGATGTGAAAGGATTGTCTCCTTCAAGCTCATGATCAATGCATTCCAATAAAGGGAAAGTTAGGTAAAAATGCCAGGAGGCCTGTGTGGATGAATGAGCTCCTGGACAAACTTAAACACAAACAGCCTACAGAGGATGGAAGCAGGGGTGGATAGTCTGGGAGGAATACAGAGAGATGGTCCAAACAGCTAGGGATCAGATTAGGAAAGCTAAAGCTCCGATAGAACTAAACCTGGCCAGGGACATCAAGGGCAACAAGAAAAGCTTCTATGGATAAGTTGGTGATAAAAGGAAGACTAGGGAAAATGTGGACCCTCTCCAGAAGGAAAGGGGAGACCTGGTTATCCAGGACATGAAAAAGGCTGAGGTAAGCAATGACTTTTTTTGCTTCAGTCTGCACCAGCGAGTGTTCTAGCCATACCACCTAGTCTCACCTCAGTGCCTGGCAAGACCATGGATCAGATCCTCCTGGAAAATATGCTAAGGCACAAGGAAAATAAGGAGGTGATTGGTGACAGCCAGCACAGCTTCACTAAAGGCAAATTGTTCCTGACAAATCTGGTGGCCTTGTATGGTGGGGTTTACAGATGTGGTGGACTCTCTGGACTCTCCCTGGACTCGTACAAAATATTTGATACTGTGCCACATGATATCCTTGTCTCTAAACTGGAGAGACATGGATTTGATGGGTTCACCACTCAGTGGATAAGGAATTGGCTGGATGGTCACACTCAGAGTTGCAGGCAAGGGCTCAATGTCCATGTAGAGACCAATGACAGGTGACATTCCTCAGGGGTCACTATTGGGACTGGTACTATGTAATCTTTGTTGGTGACATGGACAATGGGACTGAGTGCACCCTCAGCAAGTTCGCTGACGACACCAAGCTGTGTGGGGCAGTTGACAAACTAGAGGAAAGGAATGCCATCCAGAGGGTCCTTGACAGGTGGGCCCAT
>NW_008656385.1:105369-109351 GCF_000695815.1 Acanthisitta chloris | reverse complement strand
ACCACCACTCTCTGGGACATCCAGCCAATTATGAACCCAGCAGTTTGTCCAAGCCGTGGGCTGCAGCTTTTCCAGGAGTGTGCTATGGGAGATGGTATCAGAGGCTTTGCTGAAGTCCAGGTAGACTACATCCACAGCCTTCCCCTCATCCACCAGGCAGATCACCTGATCATAAAAAGAGATGAGGTTGGTCAGACAGGACCTGCCCTTCCTAAACCCATGCTGGCTGGGTCTGATCCCTTGTCCATCCTGTAGGTGCTGTGTGATCGCACTTAGGATGATCATCACTTTGCCAGACACTGAGGTCAGGTTGACAGGCCTGTAGTTTCCCAGCTCCTCCCTGCAACCCTTTTTGTGGGTTGGTGTGACATTCACCAACTTCCAATCCTCTGGGACCTCCCCAGTGAGCCAGGACTGTCGGTAAATGATGGAGAGAGGCTTAGCGAACTCTTTTGCCATCTCCCTCATCACTCTGGGATGGATCCCATCTGGTACCATAGGTTTGTGAGGATCCAAGTGGCTAAGCAGGTTACTAACCATTTCCTCTCAGATTTCAGGGGGGCTATTGGGCTTCCTGTCTCTGTCTATCAGCTCCAGAGGCCTGAGGACAACCTGTCCTAGTATTAAAAACTGAAGCAAAGTAGGAGTTAAGTACCTCAGCCTTTTCCTCATCTTGCGTCACACTGTTCCCTCCCATGTCCAACAAGGAATGAAGGTTAGGGGTTAGGGTTAGAGTTTTCTTGCCCTTCCTTTTGCTATTGATGTGTTTATAGAAACACTTTTTGCTATCCCTGACAGAAAGTGGCCAGATTTAATTCAAATTGTGCTTTTGTCTCTCTAATTTTCTTCCTGCATGACCTAACTATATTCCTAAACTCTTCTTGAGTAGACTGCCTTTTTTTCCAGAGTTGGTAAGCTCTCTTTTTTTTTTCTTCTTAATTTCCTGCAAAGTCTCCCTGTTCAGCCAGGCTGGCTGCCTTCCCTGCTGGCTCACCTTACGGCACACTGGGACAGCTGCTCCTGTGCCTTCAATACTTCCTTCTTGAAGTATTAGGAAGTGTTACTCTTTGTTCCTACAGGTTTATGGGGAGAGAGGGGCTAGTGATTGGCTTACCTGGATCCTTCTATACAAAGCTGGGACCTGAGTTTGCACTTTGTTTCATATGCGCTTTAGAAATGTGAAAATTCTTGCAGTTACCAACAGGGAACATCATCTACTGGTTCAGTTTTTCTGAAGAGTATTTTCTCCTGGTCGTTCATGTTTGGTGTTGAGTTGTTCCATTACAACCCAAAACCTTATTACTCAACAGAGGCAGGAATGGGAAAAAAAGTGAAGTCCCTACTAATTTCATGTCAGTATTTACTCACTTCCAAAGCAGGGCATACAAAACCTTGTCTTGTGTGTCTTTTTTTCTTTTGTTTTTGTAACCAGGTGAAACAAAAATGCTTGTGTCAACCAAAACACTAATTGAAGGTCAGAGGTTGTCATTTGTGAATGATCTTACAGTGACCCAGGATGGGAGGAAAATCTACTTCACTGACTCCAGTAGCAAATGGCAAAGAAGAGACTACTTGTTCTTGATAATGGAAGGCACAGATGATGGACGGCAAGTATCTCTGCCCCAAGGCATTTAACTTTCTGTAAGCTCAGTTGTAGGAATGGATTTCACCACTTCCTTGGTCTGCAAATTTTTTTCCCTTTATAAACCACCTGTGCAAGCAGGGTGAGAGAATGTGTGGAGGTTGCTAATGAGACCTGTGGTGAAATAAATGAGATTGCTCTTTTTCCTTTAAGAGGATTTGCATGGAACATGTGTTTTAAAAGTGAAGGTGTTAGCATTATGTTCAGCCCAAATCCTTCACGAATGCTGCCAATCTCAAGTGACTTACTATTTCTCCTGCGTTCATAAATAGCTGCTTTCTGGCTATTCTGCCTTTTTAATTTAAGTGAAGTACATGTGAAAAAAAGATAGAATGCTTGGACAATGAAACAGATGAATAAGTATTTGTCTTAACTCAGAAATGCTTTCTTTTTAGCCTTCTTGAATATGACACAGTAACAAAAGAAGTGAAAGTCTTAATGGTGGGACTGAGGTTTCCCAATGGTGTCCAGCTTTCTCCTGCAGAAGACTTTGTTCTGGTGCAGGAGACAACCATGGCTAGAATCAGAAGGTGAGTATGACTCTGCTGGATTTATTACTAATCTCTCTTTAGAGAGCTGAATGACAAAAGAGACCCTACACTTTATTATGCATAGTTATAAATAACTAAGAAGGTGGCCTTTCTCAAGAACAGATATTTTATTTTGCTATAAACATCTGGAATGCATAATCTTTCCATCATGGGCTCCTTAAGTGTAGTGGAGTAAGCTGATGTTTTTTTTGGGGGAGTGGAGTGTGGCTATGCTGTATTTCCCTTGACCAAAATAACAACAACAAAATTACTTTTAAATGAATTGATTTGGGGACTTTTATTTATTATTTAGACTGCTTGAGTTAAGGTGTCCTAATCTATCTAATGTGTCCTACTCTCTATAACTTTCAGGTATTATGTATCTGGGCTGATGAAAGGTGGAGCAGATATGTTTGTTGAGAATATGCCTGGTCTTCCAGATAATATCAGGTTAAGCAGCTCTGGAGGATATTGGGTAGCTATGTCAGCTGTCCGGCCCAATCCTGGATTTTCCATGTTGGATTTCTTGTCTGAAAAACCATGGATTAAAAGGATGATATTTAAGGTAAAAAAAATTAGATTTTTGTTTGAAAAAATCACCTTTAGTATAGGAATGGAAGTGATAAATATTTGTTTGTGTAATGGTGTTTCTTCAAAATGTGTGCTTATGTTCTTAGCTGCTTCTTCCAAGGAGTGTGGAATGGTCTTAGCCTATGTAAGTGTCTCAGATCTAATCATGGAGAACAAAATCTGTTGTTAATTTTCTTGTTTCCTTTTCTGTTTCTTTTAGTTGCTGAGTCAGGAAACTGTGACAAAGTTTGTGCCCAAGTACAGCCTTGTTGTTGAACTGAGTGAGACAGGATCCTACAAGAGAAGCTTCCATGATCCCAATGGAATGACAGCAGCTTATGTTAGTGAGGCACATGAACACAATGGATATCTTTACCTGGGTTCCTTCCGGTCTCCCTATATTTGCATACTTGATCTTCAGCATGTTTAACTGTCCATCCATGATAAAGTGCCACTGTCCTGTAATACTGCAGAGGTACAAGGGAAGCATGTGCTTGAGGCAGTGTGCAGCCAAGGACAAAAACTGAGACACAGTCTGTTAATGTGCAGTAGCACTGCTGCCATAGGAAAACTTATAGCTTGCTGTACCTGTTCTCTTCCTTGGTTTGACTGCTCATGCTTTGGAGCTGGCATGCATAATTGTTAATACCTGAGAAGTATGGTGAGACATCTTTATTCAATTATTTGTTCCTCAAATAAAATCCATTGCTTTTCCACGCCCAGCTCTGTTTGGAGTCATCTGAAACAAACATCATGTTGCCTCTAATGCAACTGTATGTCTTCTTACACTGGAAGGCTTTGTGATGTATGGAATTTAATTGTGTGTGATTTGGATTGAAGAGGATGGCTTGCATGTGTTTATTTCTGTTTTAGAACTCCTCTTTAGGAGTGATTACAGTGCATGTTCTAATGTCATACCATGGTGCTGTGGTAGAGGCAGCAACATCCAGGACATGCCTAGAAATCTAGTTATACCATTGGGTTTCTTCATTTCCAACCTGTGTAAGTAACATCAGACATTACAATTAATTGTTAATCAACATGCAGAACCAAATTTGATCATTATCTATGGGCTCCTGTGTTTCTTTATAGCAATATGGTCAGATGATGAACGAAAGTTGCATTTTCTGTGTTATAAAGGACCAGTTCCAGTGGGTTAAAAAAGGGTCGTTTGTAGTATTTCCTCCATGTTTACCAGGTTATTTAAATCTCCTGTTCATTATCTATGTAACCATTCCTG
>NW_008656385.1:75244-105339 GCF_000695815.1 Acanthisitta chloris | reverse complement strand
AGGAATCCTCTTCAGCATGCTTTTTATGGAGAAATGGTAAAGATTTGGGGGAGGATTGGTATCTGAAGGTGGACGTGGACTCAAAGGGCCCCTGTAAAATCTAATAATGATGGATTAGGAAGGCTTTGGTGAAAGATTTTGGAATGCAATAGTAGCTCATGGATGCTTTCTGGCATCTTGAGAGGGAATGATTTAGCTCTGTTAACAGATACTCTGCTTGGTAAATCCAGAGAATGCTCTGCTGTCAGCTACTGCAAAAGAGAGTCAATGCTATTACATTTTGTGGCTGGACTGGCGGGCAGCACAAATGAATCCCAACCATCCCAGACAGTAAACCAGCTTTAGAGGCTCAACTTAAATGCCTCTATGCATGGGGAAAGAACAAGAGGAATTAGAGACATCTGCATGCGTTCAGGGCTGTGATCTTATTGGCACCACAGAGACGTGATGGGATGTCTTCTATGACTGGAGTGTTGGAAGGATACGTGATCTTGAAGAAGGACAGGGAGGGGGGACAAGGAATGGGTGTGGCCATCTATGTCAATGACTAGCTGGAGGGTGTGGAGCTTTATCTGGGGATGGAGAGGAGCAGACCAAGAGTTCATGGATCAGGATTAAAGGGAGGGCAGGTATAGGTGACATTACAGGTCTGCTACAGGCTGCCTCACCAGGAAGACCAAGTGGATGAGGCCAGATATGAGCAACCTTGCATTCATAGTTCCTGGTCCTCATGGGAGAGACTTCAACCACCCTGACATCTGTTGGAGGGACAACACAGAAGGGCAAAAGCAATCCAGGAGGTTCCTGGAATGCATTGACAGGAACTTCCTTCTCCCAGTGACATAGGAGCCAAGGAGGAGAGGGGCTATGCTGGACCTTGTTCTCACCAGCAAGAGGGATAGGAAGCTCAAGGGCAGACTTGGCTGCAGGGACCATGAAACAGTGGAGTTCAATATCCTTAGGGCAGTGAGGAGGGTACAGAGCAAACTCACTGCCCTGAACTTCAGGATGCAGAATTTGGCCCCTTCAGGGATATGCTCAGTAGAGTACGATGGGATAAAGCCCTGGAGGGAAAAAAGGCCCAAGAAAGCTGGTTGATATTCAAGGATCACCTCCTTCAAGCTCAGGACTGATGCATCCCAACAAAGAGAAAGTTGGGCAAAAATGGCAGAAGGCCTGTGTGGATGAACTCTTGGACATGCTCAGGCACTGAAAGGAAGACTACAGAAGGTGGAAGCTGAGGCAGGTAGCATGGAAAGAATATGGAGAGACTATCTGAACAAAAGAAAGCTGGTTGATATTCAAGGATCACCTCCTTCAAGCTCAGGACTGATGCATCCCAACAAAGAGAAAGTTGGGCAAAAATGGCAGAAGGCCTGTGTGGATGAACTCTTGGACATGCTCAGGCACTGAAAGGAAGACTACAGAAGGTGGAAGCTGAGGCAGGTAGCATGGAAAGAATATGGAGAGACTATCTGAACAACCAGGGATCAGGTTAGCTAAAGCCGCCTGTGTGGATGAACTCTTGGACATGCTCAGGCACTGAAAGGAAGACTACAGAAGGTGGAAGCTGAGGCAGGTAGCATGGAAAGAATATGGAGAGACTATCTGAACAACCAGGGATCAGGTTAGGAAAGCTAAAGCCCTGGTAGAATTAAACCTAGCCAGGGACTTCAAGGACAACAAGAAAGATTCTATATGTTTGTCTATGATAAAAGAAAGATGGGATAATGTGAGCCCTCTCCAGAAGGAAAGGGGAGACCCGATTACCAGGATGTGCTAAAGGCTGAGGTACTCAACAACTTTTTTGCCTCTGTCTTCACTGGCAAGTGTTCCAGCCACGCTGCCTGAGTTGTAGAAGGCAAAGGCAGGGACTGAGAGAATGAAGATCTGCCTGCTGTAGAAGATCAGGTTCAAGACCATCTAAGAAACATGAAGGTGCACAAGACCTGTTAAGATGCATCCATGGATACTGAGGGAACTGATGGATAAAGTGGCTAAGTCACTATCCATTATATTTGAGAAGTTGTAGCAGTTTGGTGAAGTTCCTGTCAACTAGATAAGGGGAAAAATAATGACCATTTAAATAAAAAAAAAAAGGAGGGAGGGAAGGAAGACCTGAGGAATGTCAGGCTGGTCAGTCTTCCTCTATGCCTGGCAGGATCATGGAGTAGAGACTGGAACATGTTGCCCAGAGAAGTTGTGGATGCCTCATGCCTGGAAGTATTCGAGGCCAGCCTGGATGGGGCTTTGAGCAACCTGGTCTATTTGAAAGTGTCCCTGATGATTATCTTTAAAGTCTCTTCCGACCCAAATCATCCTATGATTCTAAATAAGAGGTTTTGCATCTTGAAGAACTAAAGGGGTTCCTTCAGCAGCTGTGTTAAGTAGTGCATTGTTTCGTGCTTTGAATTGAAGCTTCTGCTGCTTTCTCTTTTTCTGCCACTGGGTGACAGTCAAACATAAACTTAGACTGTTGCTCAATTCCTCGCCTTTGGGTAGGAAAAAACCGGGATTTGCTCTACATGTAATGCAGAGCACCAGAGAAGGGGAAGATGATGCTAAAAATGTCATCTACTTTCACTGGCCTTCTTCCCTTCCCTCTGTTAATGGAGGGCTATGCAAATGAAAGTGATTAGTTTCTGTCATTGCTTCTGTCACCTTATTCTGTGTTACTACCAGGCTGCAGCAGTCCTGTGGCAAGCAGCTGATGGTTGCTGGATCAGGCTGACTTGTGCCTGTACAGGCCAGGGCCTGTAAACCCTGTTGTGTGTCCTCGTGGCTACTTGATTTAGGAGGGTCCTTTGTCAGATGCTAAAAAATCCTGGTAGATGAGTTGCTTCAGGCTCTAACCTTTGGTGCAGTTGAGCCCTGTCTTAACAGTTTGTGGACAGAGATGGAATGATACTGTGGTAAGTTTGAAAGGCTGGAGAGGTGTGACCACTGTGGAGGTGGGCAGACTTGTTGCTGTGGGCTAACAATGAGACGTGCTTGCTATGTGTTTTTGGGAAAACTCAGCCCGGGGCAGGATGTTTCAACAGCAGCTCATTAACACTGCTCTGCTAGCACTTTAAGCTATTTGTTCTGGTCTGGTGGAACATGGGATCTTAAATTGGAGTTGCAAAAACAAGTCTGCTATGGGGCTCATTTTATGCTGGTGCTTTGGTAGCCTTGGGACAAGCACAGCTTTGCCTCTTGTTGCATAATTATCTGTAGTGATCCATTTGCCAAAGTGTCTAAGGAAATAACTTTTGCAGACACTTGTAGTGAAATAGACCTCAGCTGCTTTGACATGCCAAATGTGATGGCTTTTGTGTGACTAATTTCCTTGTAAGACACTGTCCCTAAAGTTATGAAGTGGGAAAGAATGTAAGTTGTAGTGCTGCTGATGCTCAAGAAGGTAAGTTCTCTTGGGAGCTGATTCTTTTTCCCCCTCACTCCTTCCTGGTCACTGTTGGAGACTTACGGTTGATTCTGTGGTCTCACCAAAAAGTTCTTGAGACTTTTTTTAGTTCTCTTTGAGCTTTGGAGCAAGTACAGCAGACCCAGAGGGCATTGAGTAAGTTGCTTTTCTTGGGGAAGGAGAAAAGAGAATGCCAAATATGAGAGTGGTATCTAATTGTCTGGTGTGACTTTTTAGCAATCTAGCCAAAGCTGTCAGATTGTGGCCATGTATGAGTATCTCAGAGGCAGGTGCAAGAAGACTGCAAATGGTTAATCGTGGCAGAACTGAAGCCCAGAAGCAACTTCCCCTAACCTGGACATAGCCAAATGTCCTTATTCACTGAGCCTGTTACCTGAGCTCTTAATCCTGTGGCACTAGAGAAGGTTGTCCTGCAAGGTACTACAGTCAGAAAACAGGGTTGGGCACCATGAATATTGGAGCTGTCTGCACAAGAGTGTTCCTATAGAGATCAATTTGCCTATAAAACCCATCAAGTCAGTGTTGAAAGCTAGTGCTGCAGCATGGATGAAGCTGAGCTACTGCCTTAGTTACTTGGGTTCTTTGCTGTCCCTGATGTCTCATGGGAGTTCAGCCACTACTTCTTACTATTAGTCACTACTTCTTATGATTTCACTGTCCCTGGAGGTTTTCACGATGAGACTGGATGTGGCACTTAGTGCCATGGTCTAGTAACCAATGGTAGGGCTGGACCAAGTGATCTTTGAGGTCTTTTCCAACCCGGTTTATTCTATGATTTTTTGTGGCTGGTGGTGCAGGTTTGTTGCTGGCCAGAACTCTCCAGCTGTGACAAGGAGGCCTCTAACTGCAGCTGCATTAGAAAGGACAGCTCCCTGCACTGAGAACAGGAGGTGAATTCTGGGAGTAGGGGTCAGAGGCAAGCAGGAATTTGAGCCCATGAAAGTCTTTGTAGTATCTGATGTCTTGGCCTGCCTGTCATTGGTCCACTTTGGGCAATAGAAATTTTTCATTGTTCTTGTCTGTGCTTCATCGGAAAGTAGCTGCAAAACTGTGTCTAAATGAGTTTGTCCAAAAGTTAAGCCATTGGACAGAGTGCAGTTCTCCATTTCATTTCTCAGAATGAATAAGGCCTGTCTGTCCAGCCTCTGCAAACAGAGGGAGTTTATTGGGCACAGTCTGTCAGCAGTACCCTTAAAAAAAAAAATAAAGACCCCTGAAGTCTGTAAAGCACCAAGTGTGAACAGTGGTAGGTGACACAATTCTAAGCAATGAACTTTGCATGGTGATAGGCTACCTAACCAGGCCATTGGTATTTCATCTGTCATAAGAACCTTAACATTTCATTTCAGCTGAAGCTTTGTCCACATAAATAAACTGTGCTTGGCCCTATGAGTTAGAGGTCAGCCTGACACATAGTGGGATGGTGGCATGTGAGGGACCAGAGTGGAACTGCAGGACCAGGTAGAGGTGTCATTGTGCAGTTTAAGTATCTTATGACAGGTATCTGAATGCAGGGTCTGCATACCTCCAGTCCAAGGAGACCTAAAGTCTGCAGAGGCTGAAAGGAGATGCCTTTCCTGAGAGCAGATAGTGTTGGCTCCCATTCCTGGTGTTGTGCTGGATCCTGATATATATCCTTTATCCTGATATATATCCTTTATCCTGATATATATCCTTTCTATGCAGAACTGGGGTGATCTGTTGTATAAAACCCAGATGAAACTAATGACTGACACAGGTCTCATTACTCAGTGTAAGGGGTGCTTAAGAATGGTATTTTTCTAGAAACTCAAGGTCTTCTAATCCTAGACAGTTCCTCAAATCCAATCCTCCCAGAGCACTAAAATGCCTGTGGAATAAACAAACTGGCATAAACTCCTCTTGATGTTCCTGTGAAGACTAGTTTTACAGTCTCATTCCAATTCCTTAGAATTGTGAGTCAATGGTGTGTTAGTTTGAGATGGATGGTTACATACCTGCCTTGAGCAAGGAGAAAGCAAGAACAAGTCAGGCCTGGGAAAAAAACAGCCAGTCTTCTCCCTTGATGATGTCAGTGCAGGAACATGACACCTGTGCAGCTCTGAGACTGGGTCTTCTCTAGTGTGGGTGCATTGACTTGCTGGAAGAAGCAAGAACATTTACAGGAATATCCAAAGATCTTATCAGAGCAAGACTGTTTTTAGGTGGCAGAAGAAAGGGCTGTGATTCCATAAGAAGGGAGGAAACCCTCCCTGCATGACTCCCAGAGGACCCTGAGGTTACTTCCTGTGTCTTCCCCAAGCTGCTTTTGGGACAGGCTGTGGCATATGAGTGAACATTGCCCTACTCCTGAAGGGCTTGGGGAAATTTTTGCTTTATTGTAAAGCCCTGCAGTAAAACTACCTAAGGAAGAGGAACTGAGCTGGAGTACACCACAGCTGTGCATTTTAAATATGTGTTTTGTTTTGTCTTCTTAGTGGAACAGATGTTTCTGCAGGGCACATGTATCAAGAAGATTTTGCTGAAGCTATTTAAAATGTTATTCCACAGCTAACTTCCCTGTCCCTCTTCCTGAGCAAACTTCTCCTGTGGTAGAGCTCCTGGAAGATAACTCATGTATGCCCCTGACACTTATGCAAAGGTTGGTTTCTCAGTGTAAACAGCTGATGAAAGTGATTACAAAGCCTTAGTATAGTTACAATTGTTTTAAATCTGTGTCTGCTTTGTGTCAGTAACCTTTGCAGATGAGATAATGACCTCCTAAACTTCTGGATCTATCTGCTCAGTGATCACAGCAGAGATCTGATGATGCTGACACTTGGGTCGTCTCATCTAGCCTGCTTAAAAACTGTGCTACAAAAGAATAAGCTAATTTTTGCTTATTTGACTGAAGTAGGGACTGAAAAATTTAGCAATAAGTGATTGTAGTTAGCTACATACAAGGTTTCTTCACAGCCAGTAGTAGTCATGTCTTGTTGTCTAGCTGCTGCCAGTTAAAGCTGGTCTTGGTTCTGTGCTGCGGCATGTATGACTCCCCCAGCCGTCAGTGGGTTCTGAAGATCAATCAGGTTGTGAAATTGGGTGCACCTGGCAGGACTTCCAGGTCCTTGATGTAGAGCTGCTGATATGAAGAGAGTGCAAAGAGGGAGGTCTGACAGTCAGCAATGCTTCATGTTTTGGTGGCAGGCAGTTTGTTTCCTGTGCAATTTAAGAAGTGGGAGTGTGAGAGCATGTATTTGCACAGCAAAACTTTTGAGCAAATGCAGATCTTCATCTGAGGATCACTGGGTACTGTGAAGCTCTGGTGAAACTCAGGCTAGCTTGGTTTGACTAGTACTGTGTACATAGAGGGCTCCTCAGTGTGCAGCCAGCGGCAAGACTGTCTGGGAACCCCTGTTCAGATGCAGTATCCTCATAAGTCAAGAAACGTGTCATGCATTGAGCCCAGTGCTTCCAGTGTACTGGAAAGAGATGTGAATCTGAAGGAAGCCACTCCTTCAGCTTGTTTGTACCACTCCTGCATGAACCCATACTTCCAAAGCACCAGCTTAGGTCATCTTGTAATGTCACTGCTGAGATTGTTCCTTTTATTCTCCAGCATCTAGGGCTGGCAGGAACAAGTTTTCCTTCTCACCCTATGCCCTAAAATTTTACTAGAAATACTGTATTGTAACCTGGAGTAGAAGTCAGAGCCTCAGCAAGCTCTTGAAGGATATGAACTCCTTGGAGTGAATTGGTGAACAGTTTATCTTGGTGTAAATTCTAGCAAAGATGCAGAAGTTTGAGACCTTGGCTTTTTGATTGTCGCATATAATTTTGATTAAATGGTATTTAGCTGCAGTTCTTTAGGACAGTGTTAGCACTGTCCTCCTTTTTAATTGCCCAAATTCTTCCTGAGTGAAGTGTTCTGGAGTGGTACAAAGAGCTCGGTTGACTTTAGCACTGTTTGTTTCTTTGGCACTCATGATAACTCTTATCTACCTGGGGGGGATGATGGATGCTGCTATTCCAGTGTGCCTTTCTTATTGTGAACACTTTTACAATTAACACTTTAATGCAGTTTCAAACATAAGGCTGATCTGTCTTTCTCAGAAGGTGCTTGCCTCTTTGGATAGAGAGGTCTGAACCATCTTTGAGAGAGCAGCAAGAACAACTTGTGTTTGTCAGCCTGCATGATGCCAGGTTCACCTGGCTTTAACTTCTGTTGCTCTGACAAATAGAGAATTGACTTAGTGGGGAAACTGAGTTGAAGCCCCTTGAGCCAGGGGCTTGAAGAGTCACACAGGAGAGGCTGTTCTGTGGCTTACTGCCTGCCTGCATCTGTACACAGACTTGAGCTGACAATGTGCTGCCTTCTTGTCCCCACTGTCATGTGAAATGTGTATGACATCTGTTACTGAGCACTAGGCTGTCCTGCTGGCTGAAGAAAGAAACATGGAACTGTCCAGCCTGTGCTGGGCCAGGCTGTCTGGAGCTGACAGCCTGACTGGAAGCCCTTTGTATTTTATGAAACACTCAGCTGAAATGGAAGAGGGATTGAGACCACTGCTAACCCCTTTGACATTTGGAGGGCAGCTCCTCATGAATTCTCTTGTCGTCCTACAAGCTTAGCTGTGGCTTGGTTTTCTTGCTTTGTGGACAACTCAAGCCATTATAGCTGACTTTCTTTCTCCTTGTCTTTGATATGAGGCTGTCAGTGGTGGTTTGTGTGGTGGGTGAATGTAGCACCACATTACATCTTTCCATGGCCCCTCTGGAGCTTTCTTTTGAGCACTTTTTTTGTTTCCAGCCAAGAGACTGTGGTTCCCAAAGGTAAGATACAGCACAGCTGCCTCTCCAGCACTGGATGCTGAATTTGAGCTACTGCTGGGCCACCTGCTCATCACAAGTAATATTTTTGAAGAGACTTGCCCAGCCTGCTAAGGTTTGCTATGGGATTACTTGGAGCAGAGACCTTAGCTATGCTGTTAATAGATCCACCTGTCTTAAGATCCCCAGACCTTGGCCCAGAGCACTTCACTGGCCTTTCTTGACTGAATGGTTGTTATAAAGGCTGAAATTGGCCGTGTCACTGCTAATAGGAGTTGCAATATTACTGCAGAAAGGCAACAACGCTCAGAAGTAAAAGGGTGTTTGTGGAAAAATTGTGTTCCTCGTGGCTTAGGTCAGGACCCTATCCATTTAGAAGTGCTGGTCTGTGTATGACTAAGCATGGGCTCAGACTATATTGCTGTTTTAAAGAAGAAGCTACCCAAATCCTTCCTAATATGGAACTTAGTCCAGTGTAAGCAATAAATGGCCCATGGACGAAGAGTGAAGGCTGAAGGAATGGTAGATGCTCACCTAGAGAAGAACATCATTCTACTGAACCTGAATATAAAATGTGGTTTGCCAGAGATTAAATGTTGTATATTGACCTGAATGAAACCACATTGTTTAACCTCAGCAGAAATATGCTTTGCAAATATGATTTGGTATATTCGCCTTGGCATTTGCAGTGACGCCCTTTCATAGTGTAGATTAGCTTTTGATTGAAGTAGAAGAAATAGTTAGACTGTCATTTCTGGGCTGTGTTTCAAGACATTCTTATCCATACTCGTCTCTTGAGAAAAGAACAACTCTACCTCTTGCATTCCTGACAGATATGTCTAACCTTTTCCCTTGCACTGGAGACTCTTTAAACTTGTGTGTATGTATCCGCAGGCAAACCACCCCACTGTTGTAGTCACATGTGCTGTGGTTTAGACTTGTTTCCATCATGGATGTGTGAGTAAGGTTCATCACAGAATAAAGCAGGTGCAACAGAGCTTCCTGGGCATGCTTGGAAATTCAGTCAGAGCATGGATGGCTCTTTAGCAAATGAATGACAACAGGTGTTCATGTGCAGTTTAGTTTTGGAAAAACAGATACACAACTGGATAGCAATACATTCAGTCAATGCAGATCTTATCTTTGTCACTTTTGAGCATCTTTCTCAAGGAAAAAAAAGCCCACGTGCTTTGAGAGAAAAGCTCTGTGGCAGTTCTGTACAGCCATTCCCTACGACAGTATTGACATCAGCAATCCAGGCAAGGAAAAACTCGTGGTGGTAGATCCTCTGTAAGTCAGGCTCTCATGTGGAAAGGTGTTGGTGACAGAGAGCAACAGGGACATGTACTTTATGTAACCAGGGTGTTATCCACACCTCAAAATAGCATCTCAGCATCTGCAAATAAAAGGGGAAGTGGAGAGAAAGTTCAGGTGTCTGCTAGTTGATCTCAGCATTGTGGTCCATGATGGGGCAGGAAAGAACATCCTTGTGCCTGCCCGCTTTATCCTAGGAAAAGCACTGTTTGCTAAGTAATCATGTCTATTGGGAAAGCTTATGTAAGAATTTGCCCTGCCAAGAAAATATCTCTATTTAGCACCTACTTATTTCTGCACACTTTTGCCCAGTTATCCAGGAATATGGGTTAGGTGGATGTGTCTGGTTCAACTCCTTGCAGACAGGAGCTGGCCCTGGATGCATAAGAGGTGATAACCCTGCCTTACCCCAGCTGGCTCTGCAGAGAAGAGACTTGTACATCTAAGGGGATATAGCAGAACTGGTATGAAGGTGACTATACAGCTAGACATGGTCAAGGATCACCTGCAATTACTGGGTGCCCCAAAGGAGTTGGATACATACCTGTTGCAGGTTTTTTTTCCTCTGGAAATTGCAGCTGTCCAGGCTGTAGTGCTCCCTCTTCTCACACACTGTGCGTTCAATTTCCACATGGAGCATGTATTTCAGCCCTCTGACAATCTAGATAAAGTAGTTTCCTCCTTTAAATTAAGGGCAGGGGAAAGAGATGCCAAAGTTTTGGCAAAGAATCAAGAGCTACATCTGTGAATTGTGTGTCACCCACACAGAGCCGTCCTGTGTAGCAGTGCGATAGAGGGTTGTGTGTTGTTTATCTTTAGGCATGCATAGCAGTCCTGATGAGGATCAGGGCTCCCATGTCTTGGGTGTGCTGTGAGAGGGTCAATTAGAAAATGGTTTGGAGGACCACTAGAAGTCTGCTCTTCTTACCTGTACCATTGCTTTGTTTATCTGGGATTCCTTAAACAGAAAGAGGTCATTAGAACTGTTGTTGTATCTGTAAACCCCGAAGCGAGCTGCCTTGCGAACACCAGGGTTGTTGGTGTTCATGGGGACAGGGGAGCCAGGTTTCACGGTCGAATGAGGTGGTGGCACATGCATAGCTGAAACAACACCAAACATGAGTGTAAAACACATCAAGCACCTGAAAGGATGAGAGCTTCAGCCCCCTGAAGCCTTCATACTTGTCCAATGCATTTGAGCTTCAAAAGGACTCTGCTCATACCTATTACAAAGTAATTTTCCATTATATGTTTGAAATGGTGAAACAATCCTGTGGAATGAAGTGACATAAAGAGATGTTGCCAGAAGTGCAAGCAGAGCTCAAACTGACTTAAAAGAAGCCAGAGTATCATGAGTATTATTATAAAGGTGTCTGGTATGTCTTCCAGCTCATTGAAGGACCAACTTTGAACATATCAATCACTAGCAGGCAGAGCCCTGCTGCTCTTACTTTGCATACTTTAACTAGCAGAGATACAAGTCTTTCCCACCCACTCCATCCTTAAGGCATTTTATTTTAGAAGGATTTAGGTGGTGATAAAGATGAGAGGAAGATGCCCTCTTTCTACATGCTGACAAAAGAGAGCGACCCTGTTGTCCAGCTGGGTGGGGCCTGGGGCAGAACTTGGAATAGCTCCCTACTGTCCTGTAGAATGGGCTGCTTTGGGTGCTGAAGTGCTGTTGCCCTGATCCAGATGTCAAGGACCATCTGTCAATGTCAAGACTCCACCTGCAGTACTGCATCTAGCTCTGGGGCCTCCATCATAAGAAGGACATAGAACTGTTGGAGCAAGTCCAGAGGAGGGCCATGAAGATGTTTAGAATGATGGAGCACCTCTCCTGTGAGGAAAGGCTGAAAGAATTGGAATTGTTCAGCCTGAGAAGAGAATGCTCTGGGGTGACCTTATTGTGGCCTTTCAGTACCTGAAGGGGGGTGAGAGGGGACAAGAGAGCTGGAGGGAGTTTTTGACCAGGGGGAATGGCTTTAAACTGATGGAGGGCAGGTTTAGATTGGATGTTAGGAAGAAATTCATCACCGTAAGGGTGGTAAGACACTGGAACATGTCACCAAGAGAAGTTGTGGATGCTCCATCCCTAGTAGTGTTCAAGGCTGGGTTGGATGGGGCTTTAAACAACATGGTCTAGTGGAAGGTGTCTTTGCCCATGGCAGGGGGATTGGAACCAGATGATCTTTAAGGTCCCTTCCAACCCAAACCATTCTATGATTATCATGGTCATGAAGTAGAGAAGCAAGGTGTGTAGGAAATGGAAATTGGGGAGTGTGGGGGTTAACCCATGACCTTTGAAGTTAGAGCACTTCATAAAATCCTAGAATCATCTACTGGTTTTTTTTTTTTACTTGGTTGTGTAGCTATTGCCCCATGCCCTGCTTATTTTCCAATAATTTAAAAGGTTACAGCTTACAGTTGTTGTCATTATTTCCTTCCCTTTTACATTTGCCTTCCCCTCCACTTTCCTGGTTCTGAAACAAAAGAAGAGGAAAAAATCCTCAACATGCACAAGGTACTGTGCACCCACTGCTAATGCCAAGATCTGCCAGTGCAGGAGGTGACCCTCAGAATTCATGCTGTGTGTGTGCAGGCAGTGAGCCTGCGTGTGCTTGTGCACACAACAGTGCACACAGAGCTTGTCCTAAATCTTCTGTGAAAGTCAAACTTTTTATCACCTCTGGCTTTTTTTCACAGATAAATCTCTCCCCCGCAGCCAGTTACACAGAGTATAGACTGAGCATGAGAGCCAGTTTGCACCGAGAAATCAGAGTAGAAGACAGGGGCAACTTGGTGATCCAGAGTCTATTTTAAAAAAACCAAACCAGCATTACATGCCATCATCAGCATAGAAGGTTGCAAAAATTCATCTTACAGGTTGCTTATGTACATCTCACTTACATGATCACATCCTCCTCTGCAGGTGTTAATTGCTGCACCCCCTTGTAATACCGTTCAGGGATTTAAGTCTTCACCTGCAAAGGGGAGACTCAATTCCACATCCCTCTTTGACCTAAGGATGTCCATAATTCAAATCTCTTTCTGTCTGATACCCCAGCTACCTCAGTGACCCCCATGTTTTCTTGTAGGTGGGACATGAGAGACCCAGGCCATGTGTCTGAGAGGAGATGATGTTCTGCACATGGCTTTGTGTCTGGTGTGAAGGTGATGAGCTTTCCTGTCCCATGTCTCTGATCTATGTTGGGACTGGGTGTGCAGCCAGTGCTGGGCAATCTGGCAGTTTTTCCACCTAACAGTCCAGAATCCACTTGTCCTGGGACTGTTCTCTATGGGATTACATTTTCCCACTGCAGCAAGGGTGGGATTCAAGAGTTACAGAAGCTCATGACTATGCAGACTTGGACTGAAGGTATTTCTCGTGCAGCACTTCTTACCCAGTGCTCATGGTTAAGAATTTTCAAAGCATTTGTTTGGTGTCTTGTCCTGAACAGGCACTCTGCCTAGGAGTTAGGGCAGTGGGATCCACAGGGAATTCAAGAGGGCCATTCAGGACCTGCCTGAAGTTAGAAAGGAAGCTTGAGGCATAGCAGGGCCTTAATTTGGGTCTTGCTCATAATTTTTTTTGGAATGCCATGCTTTTTCTGGTGCCACCAATACCAACCCAACAGCTTGTAGGAACCAGCTTTTTCCTGAGGTCACCTGGCAACTGAGACAGTCTGCCAGGCTGAGAGCAGGTTGGTGGCCTGGGCTCTCCTTGCTGGTCTCTAGGACCTTACTTGAATCTATGTGCTCATGCCTGTTGGAAAGTCAGGTGTGGCCAGTGGTGGGGATGTTGACAGCAGATACTTACTGTTCTTTGTAAAAGGAGGAAATAACCACAGATGTTTTCAATCTTTGCACAAGGCCCTTTTGTGGCTTTTGAGAGCCCTCAACATCTCCTGAGTCATGGTGATATCTTTTATAGGCATAGGGTGGCAGAGTGAGACTGGCTGAAGTCGCATTGTGTGCATGGGAAGAAAACTATCACATATTACTCAAACCAAGAGTCAGAGTCCAAAGTGCCCTTGTTCCTGACTCTAGTGGCTGGTAGATCCAGCAGTGTCACATGTGGCTAGGCCTGGAGAGGTGACCTTATGGTCTAGCAAGCTGGACCATGTGTTATAGGCAGGTGATAGGTTAGTGTACTTTTCCCTCAGCTTTCACCAAGGGGTACTTGGCATTTTACCTCCTTCCCCCATTGCAACTTGGTGTTGAGAATGACTCATACCAGAGCAAAGTGGGTATAAAATGTACTGAGCCCTTGTGGGAGAAGTTTACCCCCCTGTTTTCCTCTGGTGATCCAGATTTCTTAAGGCTAGGATTTGGTTTACTTTATGTACTTTGATTCTCATTCCAGGTGGTCACTGCATGGCACACACTCTGGTCTGAAATAACTTACTCTTTGGAATAGTGTTCGCACTACTATATTTTTGAAACCCCAAAACTCTCTGGTGTGAGGCACCTGTAGTTCTGATAGTCTCTCTGCAGCCTTTTCTGTCCTTTTCATCCCCAGCTTGGCCCTTGACTGCTACTGCTTAAAAAAGCTGAATGTGTATAAGGCAATGGCCCTGCTCCAGGAGCAAGGCAGAATGGCTCAGAGGGTTAGCTAGCAGTGCAGGGCTCTAGGCATACCAGCATTGCTGAAACACTTGTCATCCAGGCCTAGGTGGAAGCAGAGGCACTGTACGGCTTGACCAGGCACCTGCAATACTTGGAGGCCCAGACTGGGCAAGCAACCCTTGCTGCTCTACTGGGAGATGCTTATTGCCAGAGCATTCATATTTCAGACCCTATCCTTGCTTCTGGGTTTGGAAATGTGAAGAGAGAGAGAGGAAAAGCTGGCCCTCCTCCTGCTCCTTCTGTTGGATGACAGTATGGTTAGACTCTTTCCTTGCTCTAACAGTTAACACACCAACTGTGTGTTATTAAGCAAGTGATGGCTGTTCTTGGAGAGGCTCTCTCTTGTGTTTTCCTCCTTGAGGAATACTTTGGGGACCCTGTTCACCCTGTTCCTGCAGTATAAGAGTGCAATCCTGTGGATGCTCTCTCCCAGCCTACAGTAAAGCAGATAGGCAACAAGTTGATTTTTTTTTCCATCAGGTGCTTTCAAAATCTCCCTCCTATTACTAGAAGCAAGGCTAGACTCAATGTTTAAGATGTGGCAGAGTTCCTGCAATGCCTCTGCAACCCTCAAAGGAAACCACAGCTGAAACAAAAAGCTACTGGCTAACCAAACACCATCCCTGAATGCATCAGTATTTTATGTGTATGGGAGCCAAAGTAAAATTGAAGGAGAACTAAAACCTTCAAAAAACCCACTCCTGTCTGCAGCTCCCATTCTAAAGATTTAAGGCCAGCTGCAATCAAGAGAATTTCCTTGCTCAGCAAAGAAAGAAACTATACGAAGTAATGTTTCATTAAAGTCAGCTAATCGGCACTCAAGTGCCCATCTGTACTTAGCAGTCAAGTTGTTACCCACAGTCTTTAGATTTAATAATCAAGGTCACATAGAGTTTAAACACTGACAAATAAGTTAAAACCATAAGTTGACTTTAAAATCTCCAAATGATATCCCTGGACAGCATGGCTCACTGTAAGAGGAGAAAGGATTTTAAGCAGTTGGACTTTCAGCTGCAGTCTGAACCCTGCAGGGCTGAGCCAGCATGGGCAGCAGTCGGGGAAGGGCTGTTATTTACCAGTGCATTATGTAGCAGCACTCACAGGACCTAAACCACAAGGAAAACAGCAATTACTTTCCACTCTTACCACCCGAAGTCCCGGTGAAGCTCCAGAGTGCTAAACAGCAAAGTGCGATGAAGCTGCAGCCAAAGTTCACTGCCATCTCCACACTTCAGAAGAGGAGCCTGTCAGCCAGAGGAGTGACTGCTCTGCTTCCTGCCGGGGAAGATGTGCCTCTGTGAGTGCTCTTATTGGCTGGAGGGAAAGAAAAAAATTACCCTTGAAACCCCCTGAGTCATCACAGCTCTGATGCAGACTTTGTCTCCTGCTGATGACCACATCGAAGCCCAGCCACAAAGCTCTGGCTTGGTGATAGCAACACCACTCCTGCATCATACAGGGACTTCTGCTTTGTGATCCTCAGGGGTTGTGAAAAAGCATGGGCAGATATGTGTGATATAACACTGGTAAGTGGTGTGGAGGTGAGAGGAGTAACAGTCATATGTTTTAAGATTCATGGGGAAACTTAATCCTTAAGAAATGGGCAGTGAGCCCTGGGGATGTAGCTCTTGGCTTGTGTATGTGCATCTGTGTGTGGAGAAGCCTGCTGGATGATGGGTCCAGTGTCTTGCTTCACCTGATGTGGAGATGTGGGATTTGGGTGAGGGAGACAAGGAAGTTTAGGAGTACCTACCCGAGGGGGCTGTGAGGAGCAAAGCCAGTAGGAAGAAGATTTTGGTTTTGGTGGTAGAAGAGAACATTGCGCCCTACATTTACAAAAGGTGTTATGGCTACAGGAAAGGGCTGCATTAGACTCAGAGGAGATGAGGTTTTCCCTAAGTACTCTCCAGAAAGCAAGAGAAACATGGGGAGAAGAGTATTTTGGCTCTCTGTGGCTTGCAGAGCTTTTCAGCTCTGAGGTTAGATTCCCCTATGTCAGTACTTGGTTTCCAGAGAGGTCCTCTTGAGGCAATGTTGGCCCATGCTCAGGAGTTTGAAAGACCAGGGAAAGGGATTGGTTGCTAGATCTTGTGGTGCACCTGAAATAACCATCTGCCAGATTCAGGGGACTGGAAGATGAACTGATGTCTCACTAAAAGGGCTGAGAGGGGTAGACCTCAGCCTATGTGTGTGCATTTGCTTCAGGTGAGCAGGAAGGTGGTGGTTGTCTTTCACTTGCTCCAGCAAGGAACTATGCTCTTTTCTGAGCAAAGATGTCTTACTGCCTGAGGGAAAGTCCTAATGCAGGGCAGTGTGGGTGGTGTATAAGAGACTGAAGGAAAATAATCTTAGTGTGTCCTGGTAGGAAGAGATTAGGTAAACCCCCTGTTGAAATGTTCCACCAAAAAAGAATAGGGCAAACATGGTGTGTCACATTTATCATCAGTCCTTCTTGCATAATCTGCTGAATCAGATGCCAAAGCCTGTGGAAAACATCAAGACAAAATGAGCAGGACTATATATATCATTTTTTACAAATTAACTCACACTGTAGCCTGTCGCACAACTATGGCACGGGTTTTGTCAGCCCTCCCTTTCTCCTGAAGGGCTGTACTTCACAGTTCCTACCTCACTGAAAGGCTCTAGGGAAGTGTCTTTTTAAGCCTGTAGTCCAGTCCTCTAACATACATGAAAGAGGTGGCTGGGACCCATCACCAGATCCCAGCATATCTCCTGTGTGTTGCAAGAGCTTGTTTGTCACCCTGCCAATGATGCACCAGAAAGGGGTTCGGGTCCTTCAGAACCTCCATCTCATCTCCTTTTGCTTTCTGGTGTGCTCACAGCATTTTGATTTGAGTTGAAGTGCACCCAGCATGAGGTATATGTGGGGATCTTTCTGGAGCGCTTTCTTTCCTCGTTGGAAACAAGCGCTTGGGACGCCACTAGCAGCCCTTTGAGAGGGTTTGGTGTGAGTGGGGACGGGGCCCAGCCGCGGCAGGGCGGGCGGGGAGGTGGCCAGAGCTGCGGCACCAGGCGGTAATGCACGGCCTGCCTGGCCCGGGCACACACGGAGCATCCCGGGCAGCAGCCGCTGCGGCACCTCTGACCTGAGCGCTGGAGCAAGTCCAGAGCAGAGCACGGAGATACTCAGAGGGCTGGAGCACCTCTCCTGTGAAGACAGGCTGAGAGAATGGGGGCTGTTCAGCACGGAGAAGAGAAGGCTCCGGGGCGACATTATAGCACGTTCCAGTACCTAAATGTGGCCTTCGAGAGAGCTGGAGAGGGAGTTTTGACAAGGGGAATATGGTGACAGAACAAGGAGTAACGGCTTTAACCTGACAGAAGGCAGGTTTAGATTAGATGTTAGGAAGAAATTCTTTACTGTGAGGGTGGTAAGACACTGGGGCAAGCTGCCCAGAGAAGTTGTGGATGCTCCATCCCTGGAAGTGTTCAAGGTCAGGTTGGATGGGACTTTGAGCAACCTGGTCTAGTGAAAGGTGTTCCTGCCCATGACAGGGATTTGGAGCCAGATGATCTTTAGGGTCCCTTCCAACCCAAGCCATTCTATGATAAAACCAACCAGTGATTTAAAGAAAGTAGCATGTGTCTTCAGAGGACACATTTTTCCTGCCTTCTTCCCTCTCTCCTTTTTTCCATAAAGCTGATCATTTACGACTCTTCTATATCAGCTTTCCTTTTTTCTAGTTCCCCTTTTATGATTTTGATGTGGAAATTTCTCCAGTAGCATTAATTTTGCTAGGTACTATTACGTAAAAAACCCAGACAACACGACATCAAAAATCCCACCAAAAGAACTCCTTCTCCCCAATAATGGACAAAAAATAGCAAACTCCTCTAAGCTCACATTATGTATATACTTGTTATTGTTCCTTGGAAATTTTTGTGCAGTGGAGAAACCTGTGACTGGAGACTGGGACTGTTGTCCCTTTGCAATGTCTCATTCTAACTAGGTTCTGAACATTTTTCTGGGATACTGCTCTGTGCCCCAAATCCACCTGGAGGAGGAGTGGAGCAGAGTGATCTCTTGCATGACATCCAACCCTAGAAAATGAGGCAGATGCTCTTATCATTGAAGCTCCCTCAGGGTCACTGATACAAATTTCACCCACTCTCCCTGAAATGTATGTGTAGGCCTCCTACTCCACACCAGCACAGGGCATGAGGGGCACTCTATAGAATAGTTATCACTCACTGAATTTCCCACTGTGTGGCTGTTCCTGTGTGAGCAGACATCCTGAACAGGGAGAGGACGAGAGTAAGTGGGCAAGGAAAGACTCACTGATTATCCCAGGGTAAACAGAGAGTTTGCTTTAAGCAAATAGCTATCCCTGACCCAGCCTAAATCAAACTTGTGACCTATCTGCATTAAACTGGATTAAATAGGTCTTAAAAGACTTGCATATATGAAAAAAACCCCTGTCTCTGTTTTTGTGAGAGTAAGGTATGTTTATTGCAAGTCTTGAGATACCAGGTCTGCTCTTTTGTTTTCATCAAGGGAATTTACAGAGTCTGTTTATTCTCTCTCACATTTCTGGGTTACTAGAGGCTTTGAAAACAGTGTATGAATGTGGGAACTTCTTTGATTAAAAAAAAAACAAACCACCTAACTTCTATTATCCATAAATCAAGGATGTAATTGCATCCTCCTTTTCAAGTGAAGAAGCAAAAACCACAGTACCTGATGTTTGATTTTCATGGCATTTGGTGCATGAAGTGGATTTCTTCACCATCACTTTTTGCTTCTGTTATTTAGGGCCAGACCTTTGGCCACACAGCACAACTCAGCAGTTGCTACCATGGCTTCCTGGAATAATGCCAGTGGGATCTGGAAGGGATCCTGTTTGAATTAAATTCCTGTAAATGCAATCAGCATCTAGCCATGCACCCAAAATATTCAATTTTCAGTTCTGACTCCCTTTTTGTACTTCACAGATCGGTGGAGGACTGTAAAAAAAAATAATCTCATTAACTTTTGCAGAGACTCGGAGGATGACAGGAGTGTGTTTGAATTGTGCATTCCAAAGTTTTAATTAAGACATATTTACCAATGTCAATAGTTGGGATTTTTTTTCCTTTAAATATTTTTTTTTATTTTCAGACCTTCATCTGATCCCTAGGGCAGCTAATTTAGTTGGCTTTGCTTTAGTGAAGGATCTGAGCATGAGGATTCTTTTTTTGTCACTCAGTTGGAATAGAGAATCCACCACATTTCAGCTTTTGGTAGACTAGTACATGGGAAAATATGTGCTATTTTGGCAGAGTAGCAACAGGAGACTTTAAGCCTGAAAGGTGAAAGAGCTGAGTATGATGTCTTCTTCCACACTGGAGACCTGCACTTTGCACATGCCAAAATATGTTGAGGTGCAGAGAAACAATAGTTCAAGGAAGAAGGACTGGGATAAAGAACTGACATGAGGACTCAGCTGCTCCTCTGCCTTCCTACAGCAGGGACACCTTGCCAACTAACTTTTTGTTAGTGGAAAGCCATGCAGCTCATATAGGAATAGCTTTACAGTACAGGGTCACCTGGACAAATCACAGGATACTTTATACCCTTCTGAGCAGGTGTGTGGCTGAACAAGTTTGATGAGCTACAAGAGAAAGAGGAAAAGGTTCAGAGCACATGTAGCATAAAGTCAGCAGTTGTGGCTGCAGTTGGGATTATGCATCTGTGTACTTGGTAACAATAAGATGTATAGGAGAAATTGATGGGTTGGCCTCACCCAGGGAATTTGTCTCCTTATACTTTCTTGTCTCTTCTGCCAGGTGCTATGTGACTCACCAACACCCCACCTGTGCCTCCACTACAGAAGTATCTTGATTTTTTTCAGAGGGATCAAGACTCATGCAGTTGCATCTATTTTTCTACCCGCAATAACTTTTGAATTTCCATCAAATATGAAAGCAGTCTGGAAAACTCAAGGATAATCTGGTTACCATACATTTCTGGAGAAGAGAGAAGCAAAAAAGAAATTACTGACTGGGCTGAGGCAAGGAGCACAACTGTGGCATTATTTAGTTTATCTACCAGCAGCACTGTCAGCTGGTGTGCAAGGATTGCCTATAGATTGCGCTGTGGAGTATTTATAGGAGATGGGTGTACGTAAAGACCCCTCCATATTTTACCTTGTGGCTGTTCTATTAATTTTGAGATGAACAAATGTCCCATCCCTCCCCTCTCCATCTGAAGAGCCCAGATGCTCAGAAGCATTGGTCCTGTTTGGAGACCGACCTAGTAAAATCAGTGTTATCACATTGGAAAGTGCAGATGCTCAATGTTGCTAAATGCTCAAGTTTCAGCAGAGATGGAGGTCCTTGCCGTGGAGTAGACTCTACTGTGCGAGAGGTCCGTGAAAGACACCCACCAAATGAACTTGTGAACTCTTTCTGTTAGACACCAGCTACCTCAATGGGCAATTACAAGTAGTTAGCACGTCTCTGTTTAGTTCAGGGATGTGAACACTTGCAGCTGCTGATTACAGCTGCTTTTCCTTCCCCCCAGTCACCCTGGAGGAAGTCAGCCACTGTTTCTTTGAAAAGAGGGAAGGAGTTGACACAGTGGCAGAGGAGGGAGGTTGTGTGATGATATATGAGCTCAACTGGGGTGGGTAATGCTGGGGGGAAAAAAATGGGAAACAGGGTCTGCTTGGATTTTGCATGCAGGTGCATCTGCATGGGAACACATGCAAGCACAAATGTGGGTTCATTGTGTCTTGCCCCTAAACTTGTCTTAAGGCAATGGCTGACAGAGGCTCCGAAAGCCCTTTCTTGTACTCTAAGAATGTGATGCAGGAGTGGCATCAGGTGATTTGGCACTTCTCTTCCCAGATATCTTGCAAATGTGATTATTCACCCTGCCTGCACGGGACCTGTGGAAACGATGTAGCATGTTTTGGGGACTCAGGACCTATAGGTCCTTCGTCCATGCCTCTGCTGGATTCCTCACTTCGTCTGTACTCTCCTTCTATCTGCTGGCATTCTTACCGTTCACACTCATATTTAATAATTCTCTCTAGTGGAGCAGGTGCTTTTGACAAGAGAACAGCAAACACCGTGCTTTGGTTTAAGAACAGGGGGCTGCAAAGTGCTGCTGAAACATCATACAACAAGACACCTGTGCTCTGCCATGTGCCCCACTCAAAAGCATGATTGACAGGAATGGTTTTTCTTAAGGCAGAAGGGGTTCACCAAAAACATCCTGTGCTGTACTCAATCCATGTCTTTTTTAACAAGATGACCACTTTTCTTTTTGGGGAAAACTGAGCTATGTTGTGGCTCTGGATGCATTGAAAATATTTGCCGTGGTGTCTTGTGGGCAAGGACATAGGGAAGCTGACTAGAGATGCTAAAAAGCCATTCAGGTGGCCAAAGTAGGGGTTGCAGTGAAAGGCTGTCTCAGGCTGCAGCCATCAAGGAATGCTTTTCAGATGAACACTGTGTTTTCTGTATTCAGGATCAGTCCTAACACCAGCCATGAAAAAGCAAGTGCAAGACACAGTAAGGCATACTGGTGCTGCAATGTAGGTCTGTGTCTGCAATGCAGCGTGTGCTGCAGGTCTCCCAGTGTAAGGAAGACAAGTCTGTTCTCTATAGCTATGTTTGAAAATCCCATTCACAACTCCATGGAGCTTCTCTGTCTGGCAGGGACCCAGCTATTCAGCACTGCTGAGACTTGGATCTGACAGCCCTAGTCTGCCTCTGCTGTGCTGTGCTCCCTTTCACCACCAATGCCAGCTCTTTCCTGGTTCTTCAGATCCATGAGGAACAATCATAAGCTGATTTGAAGGAGGGCTGAGATAGGATTTCATACACAGATGACAACACCAACATGTGCAAAATGCTCCCTAGGATAGGAGAATGGTGTTTGTTGGAGGTGTTCTCCCACAGAAAACAGAAAATTGTTTTGTCCTGAATAAAATTGAAAGCAAACAGAGCTGGGTGCATTACATCAATACTCTAGCCGGAGGGTTAGCTTTGCACTGCTCCTTTCCCATGAGAAGTATGTGTGGTGCCCAGGGTCAAGGCAGCAAATTAAGTCCCCCTCCCTTCCCAGCCACTCTGCCTCTTCCTGCAGTTTGGGCAAGGGCTGAACAGCCACAAAAATATTATCTGCAGAAATCCATCACTGAAAAATGTGGTTGAGCCAGTTCTATAGAGACAAAAGTGAAGAATCAATCAGGCCTTAATGATTTTCCCCTGAACGCAACAAGGGCTGTTTCACAGCAATTCAAATCCCTGCCCTTCCACTCCCCCTGAAAGGTAGTACGTGCATTTTCTTGCATTCAGCTTTTTTGCCTTTTAACAGCAGATAATCAGCTTAATAGAGAAGAGATTGCAGCAGAGCTATAATGGAGAGAAATTTTTATGACAGAAAACAAAAAGTATAAAAAGATGGTTCACATATAGCAAAGCTGTTGGCTCTGCACTTGTGATATTTGGAGAGTTTAAGGTGTGTGAATCAAGTACGTGCATTTTCTTGCATTCAGCTTTTTTGCCTTTTAACAGCAGATAATCAGCTTAATAGAGAAGAGATTGCAGCAGAGCTATAATGGAGAGAAATTTTTATGACAGAAAACAAAAAGTATAAAAAGATGGTTCACATATAGCAAAGCTGTTGGCTCTGCACTTGTGATATTTGGAGAGTTTAAGGTGTGTGAATCAACAGCAACATCATGGGAAAGATAAAGAGTATTTGGGGCTGTTGATACATCCTCTGCCATCTACTGCCTGTAAAAGTGGGAGATGGATAAAAATCTGACAAAGTTTTTGAACATTGGCACTAACTAAAGTTTCAAGGCCCTTGTCTGCAGACAAAAGGGAGTTCTTAAAACAGCTCCACATAAGAGGAAATTTATGAACAGCACCTGCTTCATTACTGCCTATGAAGCAAATGAGGTAGCTGACATGGATGGAATAGGAGTGCTCAAGTTTTTTAAAAGAATCCAGAAATGGTACCAGTCTCCATGCTTCAGGGCAAGGATATGTGAGCTGAGCAGTGTTGGTGGGGGAATTGTGATGCCTGGTTACCCTGTCTTGAGGTCCTATGGGATTTCTGCACGTTTTTGGAAGGAGCAAGTGATACTCACTGTTGTAGACTGGCAGAATGAATTCAGCTATGCTGGAAACACTGGTTAGGAATTTTCTGTGGAAAAAAACATTTTTTTTTGCAAAGCCAAAGTACATTGCTGTGAAATAAGCTCTTTCAGGTGCCCTAGTTTTTTTTATTTTTCTGTTTTCCACCAGGAATATACAATCTGGGCAAGTCAGAGTGCTTTGGATTGTGTTGCCATTAAACGAGTCTGCCGCAGTGCGTCAAGGGAGGTGTGATTGATAAGAAATTGCTGTGTGCATGGTGTGGGAAGGGGTCAAGCTGTGTGGTAACTTTCATCTCCCTCTGGGGCTGTCTTGGTTTCCCAGCACACCTAGTGGTACCACATTTTGCAGTATCTGCCCTGGATGCAGACAAGCTCCACTGCTTCCTTCTAAGCCCATGACCAGAGTCCTTGATCTGGATCAAAGATGTTTCTTCTGCATATGAACAATGGAGTGGGAAGCTGTGTGTCAGTGGTATTGCCCTGTGGTCCTTCAAATTGGCTTTGCTGGTCTGTATCTCAGGGTGAAAGGTGCTAAAAAGTGAGGAGCCATCTCTGGCAATGGGAGCAAAGCTGCAGGAGGGGAACAGAACTTCTTGAAGCTGACTCACTCCAACCTCCTAAGCAGCTGTAGTGATCAGGTTTCCCGTATCTTTCTATTTCTTCAGACTGCTGACCTTTCTGAGACAGTGGGATGTCAGGCTTAGAGAGTTTCAGCAGAGATCAGTGAGCAGCTTTCTCTATCAGAAACAGCTTTGCCCCACAGAACATAATTACTTTGTCACAAGCTGCCTGAGAAGACCCATTACCAGGATGAGTAAATGAGAAAAAATGAGATTGGGACCCTGCAGGTTTTGTGTGCAAGATGGAAAGAACTGGAGAATTTCAAATTAACACTGAGGTGTGAGAAAAATCCCCTGGATGTTTGGGGAGGTTGTTCTTCTTCTCCTTGCTGGGCAGCCCAGCATCACCACCCAAGCATGATAAGGAATGAGAGGAGATGAGAACAACAGCTATGGGTTACTTCCACCAGTCATCAGCTTGTCTCAACATTTTGCTGGTGCTGGTCCCCATCTCTTTCTGATTACATTGTGCTGGCAGTGCTGGCAGCAAGTGGGACTTAAAATGATCAGAGGGAAATCAGAGTTAGGGTAACGTCATGGCTGTGGCTGCTGGCAGTGAAGATAAGTGGCGAGGGGAGCATCAGACAGGTTTGAGGCACTGAGCGAATGTTGTCTCATTATGAGATCAGTACATACGTCAGCAGAAGGCCCTTGAGCTGAAGATGATGAGAGGTGAAAGGAGTTGACCATCATAAATACCTTGTGAAGGTAAGAATAGCAAGGGTGATAAGGGATCTGCTACTGGCAGGGCAGCAAGGTGCAGTTACCAATTTGTCCAGCAATTCCTTGGAGAAAAAAACCCAACCAAATTTGGAGATTTACAGGGTAGGTTTACAAGCATTGAGAAGGCTTAGGCAAGAGTAGCTTTGGCCTATGGAAATATAAATATCTTTTGTATAGGAACCCTCATCCTTCAGTATGCGTACAGCTTTACTTATCGAGAGACCTCATTTTCATCACTTCATCAATTTCAACACGTGCTCTCTTGTCAAGGGCTGCTTACTTGTAGGAAGTCATCATTCAGAAAGTCAAAGAACAGAGACATTTGCATGAGAACTCAGAGAGGCAGTTGTGTCACTGAAGAGCTGTGAACATTTATCTTTTCTTTCTTATGGGAGTATATTTTTCTTTGCAAAACAGCAGGGTAAGAAGTAAAAGGTGGAGTAGAATTGAACTCAGAGTCTGTAAGCTGCACTTTTGCTCTGCACAGGGCTGAGGGTCCAGGACGCTGTGTGTCCTGTGCACTGTGGGCAGTGGTTCCTCTTGAGGTGACAGGTATTGACCTTGGAGCAGGCAGAGCTTGGCACAGAAGGCTAGACATCTTTGGGATTCATCTAGAAGCAAAAGAGTTAATTTTTATCCTCTGGACTCCCAGGTGTGGAATGGGAACTGCATCTTTCAGAAAAGCACTTGGTGCCAAGCCAAACATGAACCTCCTATTGATGTAAATGCAGTTTCTATCCTAGAGATTCCTTTAGATCTAATTAGCCTCAAACAGCAAATCATCTACAATAGCTTGGTGTGTCTACCCAGCCGCAGCTCTGAGACCACACTACTAAACTCTTCAGACCTGCAAGAAAGTGAGAGTCAGTAAAAAGGAGGGGTTTTGCTTGATTTACAGGGCCTGTGACCTGTAAGTCAGCACATATTTAATTCTATTTTATTGTTTCTCTTCTGTAGATCACTTTAAATGGGAGAAGCAACCAAGTACTGAACCTGAGTTCGTGAAAGGCTCTTGCATGTGTATGTGAACAGGATGTCTTTTTGCTTTGGTTTTGTTTTGTTTTGTTATGCATAGAAAGCAGATGTTAATGAAGAGCTTTTGGGAAGTGAGTAGCCAGTTGTCATACTACTGTGATGCCTTGTGTGTCAGTTCTGTCACACAAAATCCTGTCCAGAGTCCTGAACTCTGTTGTTAGCAGTTGCAGACAGTATGAACGCATCAACAACTGTGGGTTGACCTGACATCGGATGAGGCTTGAAAGCCTTCTCCCAAGCAGCATCCAGGCTGTATATAAATATCTGTACAACAGTGTGTCATGGAAATATGTATCAGTAAATATGTGCTGGGGGATGGCAGTAAACCTTATCTCTGACTTAGCTTATCTAGAAGGAGTGAAGCCAAGCCTTCTCCACTTTGTTTGGGTAGACGGACAATGAGCTTGCCCTCTTGAGTCAGGGAGGGCAGGGCTGCAGGTTACTGTCACCAGCAAAGGCCCAGTAAGAAAAGAGGTACCCAGAGAAATACAGAGACTGGGCAAATACTGGTTCCAGCTAAGAAGAATTATAAACTGGTGGGTGTGGGCTTTCTCTGGAAAGGAGGAACCATAAGGGCACTGGGACCACCCTGACCCTGGAATCAGGTGAACCATGCTCTGACAAGCAGCAACTGCTGTCCATGTGGTCTGATTATTGTAAAAGCAGGAGGAAAGGCCATTCTTCACACTCATCTGGGAAACCAAAACAGGACCAACTATGTCTGCAAGAATACCTGCACCAGTTCTCTGAGCAAGCAAGATGAATATTTCCTGTGCCTGTGTCTCCTGCCTTCTTTCCCCCAAGAAAGTCAGACACAGGGGCTCTCCCCATCTCTCCTCTTTTCAAGTGCTCTGATCCTTCAGGGAGCAGGGGTGTGATTCTTCACACTCATCTGGGAAACCAAAACAGGACCAACTATGTCTGCAAGAATACCTGCACCAGTTCTCTGAGCAAGCAAGATGAATATTTCCTGTGCCTGTGTCTCCTGCCTTCTTTCCCCCAAGAAAGTCAGACACAGGGGCTCTCCCCATCTCTCCTCTTTTCAAGTGCTCTGATCCTTCAGGGAGCAGGGGTGTGAGCTGCTGCAACAGAATTAATGGTTTTGCATACAGAGGGTCAGATCACAGAAATCCCAGATGCAAAATAACCTTGAGAAAATGTGCATGAAGCTGTGAGTAGGAATGGGGGAACATGCTGATTTAGAGAAGAAATCAGAGGTTGGTTCCACAGGACAGAAAGGATGTCACTGAGGGATTGGAGCATACCTCGGGGTCTTCTGAACTTGATGTTATTGGGAGGAGGCCACCTCTTCTAAAAATGCATTGCTAGATTGCTAGAGAGCAGTGAGGGAAGGGTTACAGAAATGCTGTGTCCAGTAAGTATCCATGTCTGACACTCATGCAATAAATGACTGATAGTTTTGGTGCACAAGCTCGTCTGTGCAAGGGGGAGCAGTGAAGCTCTGTGGTGCCTGTCTCATTAGGATATGACTGTATGGCCACACCATGGTTTGGGATATCTGCAGCTTCATCTCCTGCCCCACCCAGGGGTTTCGTAGTTATGCTTAAAGCCAAATGTGATCTGGTGCCACTGCAACCTGGAGTCAGACTGGAAAAACAAGATGTAGGAAAGCCGTGTGAGAAAGAAGAGTGGAAAGACTCTGTCATCTCTCCTTGGCTGTGGATCTGCATAAAGTCAAGTGCCTGCCTGCAGTCCTTGCCTGAGCTATGCTGTGGGTATGCCTGGCTTTGTGTTGCTTTTCTGATGTGGCTTCCCAGCTTGACTGTCAGTCTGGCTCTTGAGCACAGACCTGTCTGGGGATCACTAGTCTGGGGATTCCTTTGGTAATGTCACTGGACCTGCCCTACTCTCTGTGTTCAGTCACTGTGGGACTTCACCTGGGTTGGTGAGGACACTGCCCTGTCTTACTGCCACTCTGGAGTCTCAGCTTCCCTTCTTTCAGGGAACAGCCCCACACTTGCTGCTCACTGACACGGGCTGGGGGAGGCACCATGAGAGTCCATGCAAGAAAGCTTCTAATAGTGCTTTGTTTCCTCCTGACCCTGCAGGATGTGGTCAACAGTTCTTTATGACACTCTTTTGAAAGCCAGGAAGGTTGAAGTGGATAGTGTTGGTGCAGATAAGCCCATAGGGAAGGAAATGTGGAGCCTGCTGTACCACTGTGGGCTGAACCAATGGAGCATGGTGTTCCTAGCAAGCTGGTCCTTGTCTGTAAGAATATCCTGATCATGCAGCTGCAGACCCTGACCTCCAACCCCACTTCAACACAGTACGATGTGGAGTACTGAGAACAGGGTCTCAAGCTGTTGAGTCCGGGATCAAATAGAGATATTTGGGTTTATAGAGATGACTTGAGGCACTTTTGGGGAGAGCTGGTTAAGCTGGTATGTAGGTAGCCTAAGCCAAATAGAGACTTTCCGTTATGTACATGAAGAAGTTGTCCTGCCTTTCCAGAGCTCCACAGTCCTTGAAGAATTCCTTTCTTCAAGGCTCTGGCTTGATACAAGGCATCAGAAGAATGGCCCCCAGCACAGGGCCTTAGAGGCATTGTGTCAAAGGAGCATGCATGCTTCCTCCTAAACCCACTCTTCACATCCTGCCTGTGAGAGGGCAAGGTATACAGTTCTCCCCTGGGGATTGGACAGAGAGTACTGGACTACCCAATTATCTACAGCTGTGTCCACATGACAATGCAGGCTGTCTTCATGGAAAACACAGTTCTCATCTGCCTTCTGTATCAGCTAAATGAACCTGTGTTCACAATACATGTAAGTCTCCCTCTTAAAAAACCCAACCCAACCCAAAAATCCCACAAAAGCCTAAAATCTCCATGACAAGTCTAGTGGGGGACTTTCTGGCCATCCTACTGTGTTCTCATTACAACAGTGGGAGATGTTCCCTTACAGATGATTCCTATACAACTCACAGTAATCATATAAGAACACGTGCTTTTAGAAAAATAACAGGCTGAATACAAAGCACATTTTTGTAGTTAATTTGTATTGCATGTGGCCTGTTTTTGCCCTAGTCCTTGCCAAATGGGAGCTAGATATTTTTCTGGAGCTAAAGGAGAACTATAGGAGCAAGAGGAGCAGGGTCAAGACTGGGACCCTGCTGTATTGTGGTGCCTAAATAAGACTGCAAGCCTATTTACTATGTCAGAAAGAAGTCTGATGAAATGACTGCCTAGGGAGAGAAGGTGATAGGGGGTTTCTTAATAGGAAAGGATGTAATACCCAGTGACTGGAAATTGAAGTCCGCAAACATCAATGTGGAAATACAATGTAGATTTTTTAGAGTGAGAGTAATCAGCCTGAATGCCAAGGGACTGAGCTCTCCATCAATGTGAGCCTTTAAATTACAGAGAGACGTCTTTAACAACCTGCCAGCACAATGGCAGGAGAATTCTGGGGCTTCATGCAAGGGTATTAGATACAAAGGGACCAAGCAGTCAGTCTGTGTGTGTGTGGCAAGTGCTGCATGTCCTCAGAGATGCTCCTAGGATAGAGCCCATCTTGGGCTGGATATACCTGAAAGAGAAAGGACCAATAGGACCAAGAAGGTGAGAAAGATGAGCAACAGGCATTTAGCAAATCAGCCAAAGACCTGCATACCAGGCTTCCCTGAGGTTACAACCCTGGGTGAGCTGGGTGGGAGCAAGGGCAGAGAAGGCTGTCAGCACATATAAGATAATGTGTGCAACCTTTGGTGTTGGACAATTCTTCATTTTTGAAGCATATCTTCATACTGGAAACTCTTTCAGAGTCTTTTGTAAGCTATTGCATTGTTACTGCTACCCAGGAAACTCAGCATTTTAGAGAAAAAGTTTTCCACGGTAGTGTTTTTCAGAGAGTACAGATTCAGAGATAATTTGTGGGAACTGCCATGTAAAATTCCCAGATTTTTAGATGCCTTTTATTTATTTTTTTAAAATTTATATAGTATTTTAGCAATGTTGTATTAAAAGAACCCATGCAGTGTCAGAAGCTGGCATGATAAATCTGGAAGTGGTCTGGACTGTTCTGTGTGGGAGCATACCTCTGCTTGGTCTCACATTACTGGGTACAGCACAGTGCCCACAGGCAGAAAGACAGTGATAAAAGGTGCAAGAGTACTTTCACACCAGAACAATTGATTTTGCCTCTTGAAGTGAAGGGACATATATATATAACCCTGGAAGTACTTCTGGACTTAATAACCTTGTCCACCCTTCAAGGGTGTCCCATATGAATTATACTCCACAGGCAAAGCAAATAGCTTTGACCTGTAACAAGGCTTGACAGACAAAGTGTGAGTACATCAGTGCAAAGAAGATTGGTAGATTTTGGATAAAACCTGTTGACTGTAGAGCATGAAGTTTAACAGAAGGCAGCTCTCCAACAGGATCTTTTCCAGCCTGGCATTCTCATTTAACGTGTAGTTGTC
>NW_008656385.1:70781-75224 GCF_000695815.1 Acanthisitta chloris | reverse complement strand
CCGCTCTGTTAGCTGTACATAAGCTCTGTATTTAAAGACCCTCTTCACTTACAGCTTCAGATTTCACATATTATTTGAGCTTGGCATGCTCCTGGCTCTATTATTAAAAAGGAAGAGAAGTTTCTTTGCCTACCTCTTCTCCTTAAACTTCTGCATTGCTTCATTTTATGCAGCACACATTCAGAGGGTAATAAATTCAGTCATTTTTGGTCTAAATGTAATTCCTTAGTAATTGCCATCTATTTATTTTTATTGGTAGCAATATCTTAGCTTTATGAATGCAAGATCTGGACTCTTCTGTCAGTGTGCAAAGGCTTTCTTAATAAAAGCAAAAATGCATTTGAGAAGGTTTAAATTAGATGGCTACAGAGAGCTCTCTTTTTATCATGGAATCAGAGAATTGGAGAATGGTTTTTGTTGGAAGATTATACAGTTCCCCCCCAGCTCAAAGCCCTGTCCAACCTGACTTTGAACACATCCAGGGATGGGGCATCCACAGCTGTTCTAGGCAACCTCTTCCAGTGTCTTTACTACCCTCACAATTAAGAATTTCTTCCTAACATCTAATCTAAACCTGCCTTCCGTCAGTTTAAAGCCATTCCCCATTGTCCTGTCACTTTATGTCCCACGTTGAAAGTTCCTCTCCAGCTTTCTTTTAAGCCCCCTTCAAGTACTGAAAGGGTGCTAGAAGACTTCTCTATGGAGCTTTCATTTCTCCAGGCTGAACAGCCCAAATTTTCTCAGCCTGTCATCACAGGAGATGTGCTCCAGCATTCTGATCATCTTTGTGGCTTCCTCCAGACTCACTCCAACAGGTCCGTGTCTTTCTCGTGTTGGGGGCCCCAGAGCTGGATGCAACACTCCAGGTGGAGTCTCATGAGAGCACTTTAAAGGGGAGAGAATCACCTCTCTTGACCTCTTGGCCAGGCTGCTTTTGATGCAGCCCAGGATGTGGTTGGCTTTCTGGGTTGCAAGCGCACACTGCTGGGTAATGTCTAGACTCTCATCAACCAACATGCCCAAGTCCTTCCCCTAAGGGCTTCTCTCAAACCAATATCTGCTCAGCCTGTGTTTCTGCTTGGAATTGCCCTGACCCAAGTACAGGACCTTGCATTTCACCATATTGAATCTCATAAGGTTTGCACAGGACTACATCTCAAGCCTGCACAGGTCCCTCTGGATGGCATCCCTTCCCTCCAGACACAACCCACAGCTTGGGTCATCATAAAACTTGCTGAGGATGCATTTGATCCCACTGTCCATGTCACTAACAGTGCCGATCCCAATACCAACCCCTGAGGAACTTCACTGGACTACCTCAGCTTCTCAGATATGATGGATAGTGGCTAAGCCACTTCATTTACCGGTTCCCTCAGGACCTAGCAGGTCCCATGGAATTGCACACCCTCAGATTCCTTAGATGATCTTGAACCTGACCCTCTCCTAAAGTAGGTAGTTCTCTTTGTCCCTGCCTTTGCTTTCTGCAACTTGAGTGGTGTGGCTGGAGCACTTGCTTTAGCTGAACATGGCAGAATACATTCCTGAATAAGGCCACGAGGGGCTGTAGGGGTTGGAGAGTGGAATGGAACCATTCTCTCTGTGAAGATTTAGGACATCTGATCTGCTGAATGATGCCTTCAAAAGCACAGCTGTAATGAGATTTGGATCCTGAAATGCCAAGTGTAGTGGCTATTTTCAGCCTTGTCACCAAGCAGCAGCTCCAACCCAATGTGTGACATTCCCCTTCTCTTCCAGTGCTGTGTATAGTCACTGACAGCCTTTGGAATGGGCTCTTACTGAGGTAGTTTCCTGATTCAAACTGAGCATCGCCCTGGTAACACTATTGTTGTAATTTTCTCATCCTTTCTGCAGGTTTTTTTTCTCATATTTTGATCTATCCACATTGAGAATAATAAACCCCCAAAACTCGCTCTGACCCACATGCACATGCAACTCACAGCGTCTTTTTGGTAGTCACATTGAGCAAACTTCAAGAGAAACTCTGGGTAATTTTCCTCTCTGTTTTACCATCAGATCATTAAAATGAGACAAGTAAAACATCTCTGAATAAAAATGACAGACACAAAGGAAGGTCTTTAAGTATTAGCAGCTTTAAAATTAATGTTTGATAAAATTCTGTGCTGACTTTTGATTACTGGTTCCTTTTACAAAGTTCAGCTATTAGATCCAAATCTTTTATTGTGCATTACCAGGCAGATAAAACACAGTTATTGCTAGTGCAATTTAGCTTCTATACCCTTTACAAATATGCCTGTTCCTTGGTTGCCGTATGCTACCAAAAGGGATAAGATTTTAATTACCAGTCAATAAAGTCCCTTATCGTTTTTCATGGTAATAGCCCTAAACACAGTTATTTTTACTCACTAGTTATATAGTGCCTCTTAAAATGTCAGTGGTTAGGTACATATTGGGGTCACTTACATTCTGAGGTGCTGATTTGCAAATCATGTCCCTCCTGCCCCCTCTGTGGAGCAACATGCAGGATCCTGAGAGCCCCACGTATTGGGCTATCACTTGTCCTATGTCAAAGCATGGGCACAGCACTAGCAATTTACCAGTGGGACTCTGCATGTCTGCCCATGCACAGTGTTCTGTGTATGGTCTCTGCTGCAGGCAGGGATGCCTTGCTTTTATTGCTGCCTCTGGCTATGGCCAGGAAGCCATAAACCGTGAAATGTGAGAAATAGTTTAAGTCCTGTGTTGCTCATAAACACTTAACCCAGCTTTTCAAGAGGAGTGCTTAATCAAGGGGAGAAGAATATGAAGTCTCTTCCAGCTCACTTGGGCCATAAATGAGCCCTTTAGCAAGGGTAAAGTGGGGCACACAGAGAATTGCTGCTGTTTCCACTGGCTGAGAATCTGGCTATAATGATGGTTCTTAGACAACTCCACCTCATTAGGATGATGGGTCTAAAAAGACACTTATTTCCTGGAACAGAAAGAAGACACAACACCAGTAATATTTACTGATGCTAAAATGCTAAACCCAGACCTATTTTGGTGCTTATTTGTAAAGTCTTGCCCTGAGCACCCTGATAGAAGAGAGAGTAGAGGTGACTCCAGAGTTATGCCTTTCCTGTGGCTTGTTCTTAAAAGGTGCCTGCCTTTCTCTCCTTGGAGAGAGCATGGAAGAGGAAAACAGCCTCCTGACTCACATCTTGAGCACCTCCAGCTTTCACATTGCATTTGAAAATCATGCTGGTGAAGTGTAGGTGACACAGAGCTATTAATTTAGATATTCCTGGGGTAAACCCAGTGCTAGAATGCACACAAACAACACCCCAGATGAGTGTGGAAGAGGAGATGGACAGGAGATGTTCAGACCAGAGCTGAGCATGGAGACACTGTGAGAGAGAGGGACGGGTCTCTGACCCTGCAGACCTGCAGCTCAGCAAGCAACTCTGGGTCATTTCTGTGCACTAATTAAATTTCGCTGGGAAACTCCCGTTTCAGTTCATGCCGGTACTGTTCTGTTTGAGCAGTCAGGAAGGAGCACTGCTTTGCCAGAGCCTCGGGCTGCATGCGGCTGTATGAACAGCAGCGTCAAGGAAGCAGAAATTGCTGCCACTAGCAACTAAATGGTTCTGCGTCTGTAGATGACAAACTCTCTGCTTCTGACGACAGAGGGCATGCCGACACAGTGCTGGGAAGATAAACACGAGCAGATTCAGCATTGAGAGCACACGTTGTTTCACAGAGAGGGGCAAATCCTGTTGTCTTTACCTTCCAGGACAATGGTGGTTTGCTTGCATGAGCCTGTGTGGGACTTTATTCCAGTTTCTGGGGGACTTTCCTGTATAAGCAGACCCCAAGGTTTCATTTGGGCTGTAAGCAACTCAGATGCTACTGGAAGTGCAGAAGCAGAATCTGGTATAATACTGTGCCTGCAGCAAGCTGTCGGGAGAGGAAATGGCCATGAATTAAAACATCAGCATCTGGCCCAAAGAGACTCCCTTGCAGCCAGCGGGCTGACAGCAGTGAAGTCCAGGGGGACAGCAGTGGTTAGTTTGACTCATTGGTCATGGCAGGCAGCTGATCTAAATTCATCTGTGGTGCAAAGCCCTGGGCAAAGGAAGTGTGAGGCTAGAAAAATAAACAGCATCATTTAGAATTAGGAAGGTGCATGGGGTGTGCTGGATGTGGGGCTGTTGGCATGGAGAGCAATTTGCTGGAGCAGGGAGGACATGCTGCCTCTGAGACCTCAAGCAGCGACGCGGATGGTGACAACTGCTCTTGGTCTACTCCCTGAAGTGGTTCATCTTGCTGTGCAAGGCAGTCCTGATCCTGCAATGGGCTCTGGACAGGAACAGCAGCCTGCCTATATGAGGCAACTTACAGGTTTGGGACTCTAGCCTGAGTTTGACCTTAACGCACATACCTACTTTGATGATGTGCCTTTACATACTGTCTGTGCCTGGGCAG
>NW_008656385.1:65931-70763 GCF_000695815.1 Acanthisitta chloris | reverse complement strand
AGTGTCCTTGAGCCTGTCCTACAAAGATACTGAACCCTTTGCACTGGCCTTGGAGTTTAAGTCTGGTTTTTTATAATGATTGTGTGCATTCTCCAAAGAGACAAAACCAAAGCATGTGTCCAAAATTTGGCTGCAGAGGAGTAGCTGTATTTCCTAGTGCTTTTACTAAATCCATCAATCAATGTGGCATAAGAAAGAACTGTCTTATAGTTCTTCTGAATGTTGTATGATCTTTGGGCTGATGGCTGTGGTTCACAGAGAACAGATCAACAGGACCTTTTCCAAAAGCTGCTAAAAGCAAAGCCTCTTCAACAGGAAGCTCCAAGTAACTGGGGCTATCAGGAAGAGGTTGATTTTGAATGTGCAGGGCTACTTTTGCCCAGGAAATACCCCAGATGATCCTAGCTGCTCTGCACCACCATGCACTGCCGCCTCAGTTGGGTACAACATGCTAAGAGCCTGGAGAATGTATCCTAAGATAAAGTCACATGGATACCTCAAAGGGGGAGAGGCTGACCCACCTCTTCTTTCCTCAGTTTCCCTTCTCTGAAATGGCAGTCCTCCAGTCTTCAGCCCAGAATCTTATGCTAGATCAGTCTGGAGAACAGATGAGATGCTTCCATACAGTCTGCCATTTGCTGGGATTTTGTCTGCATCAGCAGTTGAAGACGCAGATTCCCTCATTGCTGGCAGTCATGCAGGGAATGGACAGCCTCATGTTCGGTGCTGCTGTAGTTCCTACCCATTCCCATAATGTTGTGTTTACTCTCTGAAGTGGCAAACGGGTCCTGACCCAGGCTGTTAGACTCCCATAATAGCGTGGCTAATAACCAACACAGCTTTTGCATTTTTTTTGCAGCCCATTTCACAGGCCATCTGGTGAGCCTGGCTGTAGGTTCGCAGGTGGGTGGAGAGCAGGCATCCAGCTCTAAAGACTTCCCTTTAAAGGTGACTTGCAAAAATCACACACTGAGACAAAGAATATTGAGAGCAACCTTTAGTTAATCTTTGGCTTGGAAAAACAAAACAAGTAAAGCAACAACAGCAACAATGATAAATCTGAAAGAAGAAAAGACCTGACCCCTGATTTGGACTGTTTTGGACTTCGTGGAGAGCAGGCATCCAGCTCTAAAGACTTCCCTTTAAAGGTGACTTGCAAAAATCACACACTGAGACAAAGAATATTGAGAGCAACCTTTAGTTAATCTTTGGCTTGGAAAAACAAAACAAGTAAAGCAACAACAGCAACAATGATAAATCTGAAAGAAGAAAAGACCTGACCCCTGATTTGGACTGTTTTGGACTTCAAAAGGTTATTTGTGTTCTGTGGCATCAGGAATGAACTCTGTACTATCAAGGTAGGCTGCAAATGGGTGGCAGGGAGCTAAGCAAACAGCGGGGAATTCATATGGCACTGAACTAAGCCATCTACTACTATTCTGCCATTGCTAGGAGGAGACCAGGACAACCTAAATGCCAGGCTCTGCAAAGGCAAGTCTGAAGAGAGTTATGTCCCACTTGCAGATTCCTGACTGTGATTGCTTAGCAAGAGGGAGAGGTGGCAACAATTTAAACCATTAACTGGAAGCCTGGGATCCATGTGCACAGCATCTCCTCCTGTCAACTGTGGCTGAATTTCAAGCAGTTAAAGTTGATGGATGTGGGAAACAGCAGGCTGTACTCTGTGTCAGGAAAAGCAGGACAGGCTGCTAGGAAGGTGGATGAACTGTGTTTGTTGTCAATACAGAGATTTAGCATCAGCATTTGGGACTTTTGCTCACTCCAAGCATGTTTATGGGGTTCATGTTCTCCATGGTCTGTACTGAGGTCAAGGCAGCTTTGCTGGAGGAGTGTTGCTTACTGACCCATGGATACCCATGGGCCATTAAGCTGGGGATGTCCTGAGATGGTTGTTACTTTTGGGAATGGAGACAGAAGGGCGAGAAATGCTTTTTCTCCTTGGCATACTGTGCCTGTTTGGGTGACAGAGGCAGCTGGTGCCCAGCAGGTTGAGAGCCACCACTTTTGCCTTTGGTCAGCCTGTATGCAACCAATTCTTGAATTCCAGATTGCACAACATCTTGCACCAGCCCTTGGGATGGGGTACTCCAGCCAAAATCATGCTACTACTCAGAAAGATTGTGCTGCAGGGAAAAACTGGAATGTCCTAGGAATTACGAGCTGTACCATGCCCTTTCACTGACTTTGAGATTGTGAACTCTGTTCCTTGTGACTGGTGACACATAAAAATGTGCTTTAGGACAGGTGAGGTAGGTGGTGGATGTGAGTTGCCGTCAACACCTGGGCTACCTCTGCCCTGCAGGTTTGGCTGGAGAGCAAGTCAGGCCACAGAGCAGCTGAGTGCTTGGTGCCCAGATGCTGTTAAGGTTACTGAAGACACAGAAGTTTGCTCCAGAGCTTATTCCATGATTTCATGGAATATTTATGTCTATGCTATTTACAATGGCACAGGAATGTGTCTGCTGCCCTCGGTGATGCCAAGTTCTCTGGTGGCAATCTGCGCACACTGTTTCCCAGCCTGGCTGAGAGGTGAGACTCCCAGGCTGCTGTAGGCACTCAGGCCACATAGGCAGAGTGATAAATGAAACGGTGTAAGGCAATGCTCCCAGGCACTCACCCATCATGGTTACTATTACATTTTTAGCACTCCCTATCTGTTTTTTGACCAGGGCCAACCTAGCGCTTAATTCTTAGCCATGAGTCCAGCAGCTGAAAAAAAGGGGGAAGAAGATTATCATGGCTTTCGTGGAAAGAAATACCTGTGCTGGAACATTTCAGTATGCTTCCGGGATTGCATAAAGCTTTTTATTGTATGTTTAAAGGGGATTGTAGGCATGTACAAAATATTACAGTATGTTTAAGGGAAGGGCCAGATGCAGAGAAAGGAGAGATAAATAAATTGGGGAGCACCAAACATGGGAGAATGGGTGGGAGAGGGGATAAAATGTTTTACATGTGTGTAAGTGGGCTGCTGATCAGTGTGCTTTTCTGTCTGAACCCTGTGTCTGCACTTCAGCCTGTCCTGTCCTGATGTTAAACCTGATTCAGAAGACCAGAATGTGAAAGCCCACAGCTGGACACAGGGTAAGTGAAACACATGGTCTTTGTAAGGAGTCTGGATGGAGTAAGTGTGGTTGGAGGTTTCTGCTGATGCATCTGTGCCTGTGGAAGAGGAGAATGAAAAGTGGTGTGTATCCACAGGTGGCTTTCAGTCCTCATCAGCTGGTTTTGAAGAGAACAGGTGGGACTGCTCATGTTGTTCGTATGTGTACTGCTGGTGGTTTTGTGGGAGACAGTAAAGGCACTGTTCTTTGTTTGTGTTGTGGCCAGTTGCTTGTGTTTTCTGTGCATCTCTGAGACATAGACTTTGCTGTGTGGAGACACCCCCAAACTGGAAAAGTGGCAAAGAGACTGGTGAGGACAAACTCCCTGGGTCTTCAAGTCCACTGGATTCAACTTCTCCTAACATGACACTTTCTAGAATCAGCTTTAGAGAATCCTGTTCCTCACTAGGGGAATGTATTTCAGACTAGTACCATAATGGCTTTCATGAAAGATTTGTTACAAGAACTGCAGATTTCTGCAGAACAGGCATTTCCAAGGTGTAGTTAACATCTTGCTGTAGTTATGGGACAAGGTAACAAATCTGATCTGTGTAACCAGATTAAGTGTAGACCATTTATTTGCCGTTAAAACTGAATGTGACTGGTAAGCTACAAAAAATAGGAAGCCTGCATCCAAAAATCTTGGGAAGTGCAGTCGAGCACCATATCTTCCAAACCTAAGATATGTGCTCATATTTCTGTTCTGCACATGCTGTATAGCTGGTGTTTGATGGTGCATATCTCAGGAAGGCAATGCCTTGCATTATCAACAGTGAAATAAGTGGCCCAGATATGTTCTTTCTTGTAATGTAATTGTAAATGGATTTTGCTTCTAAAACACCATGACATTGATTTCCTACAAAGTGACAGTCTTGTCTCATTACCTTGATTCATTTGTTGTCTGATGGATTTTAATAGCAAAGATCTGAAATTTGATGATTAACCCCCACCCCCAAAAGAAAAAAAGAAGTTTAGAGCTGTGTCACATCAGGAGCTTCAAAAAGAAGCATGACAAGCAGTGTTTGGGAAGACATTCACACTATTGGAAGTCTGATGGCAGGGAGTCTCAAACAAAAGGAAAACATTGAAGAAGGAGAGATAGAGAAATGTTGGATGGGAGAGGCATTAGCATCAAACAGGCAGGCACAATGTCCCTATCAAGAAAGAGCAGATCTATCTATATGTCCAAATATCTTTTGCTCTGACTCATGCCTTGCCTGTGCTGTGGTAATATTTCCCTGAAAGGAGTCTTTCTCATACTTGGGTCTTCACCCAGTGTGATTTATGTGCCACAAAGACTTAGATTTCCACTGGAATGTATTTGACTTATGAACTTAACACATGCTTCTTCTGAATTCTGGGAAGGAGTACAAACCCCTTGTACTAAACATCAGAGAAAGGAGTGAGTATAGCATGTGTACAGAGCATTACAAAGAAATATAAGGAGGAGGAGAAAAAAAAGCCTTGGGAGTGGGCAGGGATAGTGGGGCAAGGTTTGTCCACTATGTTTTAAGTTTTCTATAATAGCCTAATTATCTAGGACCTCTGGGTTCATCTCCCTAAAGGTGACAGCTAGGAAACTACATTCTCACTGTGAGTCTCTCAGGATGTAAGCTGTGCTGTTTCATCAAAGTGATGGCTGCTGCTTTAATGAGCCACATTAGCCCAAGACTGATTGTCCCATTCACAGCATGAATGTTCAGTGCC
>NW_008656385.1:62936-65895 GCF_000695815.1 Acanthisitta chloris | reverse complement strand
GCTGACATGGAGGTGCCAGGCAGCTGCCTGTGTGGCAGTGCTGGTGGAGAACCTACTCCTCTATAGCTGGGCGTTGTGCTGGGGATGTGGGCAGCCTCCCATGCTGCCTGCTGGAACACTCGCAGCCTTCTCCACTGGCTCAAAGACTGAGTGCAAGTGAGGATCTTGGGATCCCTTGTAGAGAGCTGTGCAACCTCAGCCTCGTACAGGTGTTGTCTGTGTGGAGCAGCAGCATAGCTAGTGAGGAGAGGGCAGAACAGACCTTCTTCTGGAGGAGTGAGTCCATGTCATCTGTCCCAGAACTCATGATTGCCTCAATTTAGTGCTAGATTTCTGTTCATGGCTGGGACTAAAAGGGCAACCGGGACAGGGAGGGTATGGTGTCATTGATGGGAAGTATCACAGCCTCCACACACACTGTATTGCCCATGAAGCCAAGTCTTAATCCACTTGTGAAATGTTTCATGTGGCTGGTGGCTGGTGAGTCAACACTGCCCTGGTGTCACCAGTTCTCCAATAAACAGACATGTAAAAGTCAGGCAGATCCTTCGAATCAGGCAGTGGAGATGGTGGTGATAGCGGGGATAGCAGGGTGCAGCTTTGACAAGGAGGAGGGGCAGACAGAGAGAGAAAACCATGACCTGCTCTCTGGGAAAGCTCAAAGCATCAGAGAATGAAAGGCCCAGCACCACAATCCTGGTGTCTGAATATTTCACGTGGACATCTCACATGAGGCTTCTGGGTTCATGCCAAATGCTATTGAAATATTTCTACTAACCTGGTCCCAGAATAAGAAAGGCTGTGTGCATGAGAGCAGAACTGCATGGAAAATTTATAGTTAGATGAAAAGCCAGTGTATAGAGTTGTGTTTAACTGGATTCCAACACCTCGAAATCCACAAAATGTCCTTACGCTGTGCCTGCCTTTATTTAAGTGGGAAATTTTTTGGGACCCCTTGGAAGAGTGAGCTCATGTGAATGCAAATGAAAAATGTGAGGCCTGAAGCAGTGCCCTTAGGTTAACTTCATGTTGAAGGAGACCCAAAATTGGTGCACACAATAGTGTGCTGGCTCCTGGAGTAACCTTGCTGCCAGGCACTGAGAGAGGCATCTGGGCTACTTCACAACTGCGCTTTTTCAGGTGACTCCCCACATCCTCTGCTCCCCTCACCCTGTGACTTGGCTCAGGGGAGGTGACAGGTGACAGCTTTTGTTAATTTTAAAGTAATTTTGAAGAGATCTGGACAAAAAGCTAACTGTGAAAGAAAAGTGAAAGAAGACTTAGATGAGTATTATAAGCATACAGTCAAAAATGGCAATGGTGAAGTGAAGCAGGGAACAACAACAGCAGCTGAATCTTTCACAGGCTTCTTGCTGAGACCCTGAACTGGCAGGTCAGCATAAAGTCTGTAGTCCTGTGCTGATTATTACCAGATTCATATTTACTGGGTTGCATTGATTTTTACAACTGGAAACTGCAGCTGGATTCAGGGAACTAAAAGCAAAAGATCTGATTTCCCTCTCTCAGTATTTCAGGCTATTTTCAGATACATGACTGATGTTCTTAGCTGATCTTCTTGCTTTTAAGATCCTATGTCTGACCATCTGTCTCCAATTAGTCCCTTGAGCCCTGCAGACTTCTGTCTTTGAAGTTCCACACTTCTTTTTTTGATACATTAATAATAAAAGGAATCTAGAAGTGCTCTCAAAGTGTCATTCTCCCTATTTAAAGCAGGATAACTTCACCCCTCTGGGAGGAGGTGGGACAAGACAAGTGAAGTGCATCTTTTCCCTGGACTTCTCTTAAGAACCATTACTTTTTTTCTCTCTAAGCTATACAAATTGGCTAAGGGTATTATCGCAGAGGCCCTGGGCAAGGCACAGAATAGGGAGATACGGGTTCTCTCTTAACTAAGCAGAGTAACTCCCACCTGTTCACCACTTCTTATCATGTCTTTCATTAATTTTTTTTCTTCTAGTGCTGTCAGGACCTGAACAAACAGAAATGGTCTCTGTGCCCCCTGAATGCCCTCCTGGGACTGTGATGGTTCTCAAGAGCAGCTCCAGAACAGTGCAACAGCAACCTGAGATCATGCTGTTGGGAAAACAACCTTGCTTTAGCAATTGCATTTAAGATCAGGCTCTTTGGCTTGGCCTTTCCTTGAGCTGTGATGTAGGTATGCCAATGCCTGGTCCTGTACCTTGTTGATCCTGACCTCACTGAGTTGACTTCACTTCCCTGCTTCACCTGAATCTTTCTCATCAGTACAGTGGTGTCTGGTGATGACTGGTGTCCATGGTTGCTCTTGCTGGATGTGCTCTGCTTTCTCATTCAGATTCTATGGCACTGTCTTTGTTAAAAATGAATATTGAGGAAAGGGTTGCTCTTGAGAATCAGGTCCTGTCTTTCTGACAGTGGCCAGAGGAAATGAGGTACACAAACTGTTGTTTCTCTTTGAGGGTCCTTCCCAGCTTCTGCCACAGGGCAGGACCTGTTGAGCCTGAAGGTACAGCTGTACCAGGTAGGCATTCATAAACCTACCTTCTCTCAGTGTAGTGAGTGCTGTAGAGTTAGCTTTACTGTAAAATGTTTCATGCACAATGAGAAATAGGTACATACTGTATATGTAAAAGCCAAGCCTAAAGTAACAATTAAATAATTCTTATGGCCCACTAGCCAGATGATAACAGCTGGCAGGTAAAGGATACTCACAGTGTATATGAAAACCCCACAAAAATGACTTCTGAAAACCTCTGTAAAATTGTAGGCATGTGTGTGATTTGTGTAATTAATAGACAGTATTGTTTGCACATGGCACGGCTGTTAAGAATGATGGCATGTTTGGCCTCACCTCTGTATTGCATAAGAACACTCTGAGACTCTGATCAAATTAATTGAACATGTACTGTCCTTCATCATTTGCAGAACTCCATATGATATGCTTAGGCTTGAATAGTTA